>NC_057862.1:653274553-653532053 GCF_019393635.1 Dromiciops gliroides | reverse complement strand
TGTGTGTGTGTGTGTGTGTGTGTGTGTGTGTGTGTGTGTGTGTGTGTGCGCGTGCGTGTGAGACAGAGAGACAGACACTAGAGCAATGAACCTAGAGTTAGGACACTTAGGTTTGAGTCTTAATAGCCAGGGAGACACCTCTGGGTTTGAAGTAACTTTCTTTTTTTCCTTTTTTTCCTTTTTTTCCTTCCTTTCCTTCCTTCCCGTTCTCTCTCTTTCCTTTTCTTTCCTACTTTCTTTCTTTCCTTCTTTCTCTCTCTCTTTCTTTCTTTCTTTCCTTCCTTCTTTCTTTCCTTCTTCCTTCCTTCTTTCTTCCTTCCTCTTTCTTCCTTCCTCTTTCTTCCTTCCTCTTTCTTCCTTCCTCTTTCTTTCCTTCTTCCTTCCTTCCTTTTTCCTTCCTCTTTCTTTCTTCCTTCCTTCCTTCTTCCTTCCTCTTTCTTTCTTTCTTTCTTTCTTTCTTTCTTTCTTTCTTCTTCCCTCCTCTCCCTTTTCTTCTCCCCATTCCGTTAATGGGAATATAACTGATCGTATTACTGACAGGGTCATCATGAAGACAGTCTTAAGAATTGTAAAGTCCTACATGTAAAGGTGAGGTATCTTGATGGGAAGCATATTCTGATTTGATGTATAAAGCACTTTTACTGTGTTTGAATGGGCTTCAAACAGTTCTCAACCATTTTAACCTTCCCCTTACTCTCCCCCCCTCACCAAATCACTAAGTTTATTTACTTGGTTCATTTATACTAGGAAGTAAAGCTACGCAAAGCAAAGGGAAAGTCTGAGTTCTCATTATCACAAATTTCTAAATTGTGTCAATGATGTTTTAACCAAAACACAGAAAATCTCAGCCTTGTCTGTGATCACCTAGAAAGCCAAAAGAGGAGTCTACCATCCAAAGGATCTGACATTGAAAATGGTACCCTACTATTCTCAACCCAGCCCTAGAGGTAGAAGACCAGAAAGGTAGATAATCTAGGCAGCGTGGTCTCAACCGTAAAGAATTCTGAGAATGAAATCAGAAGAGAAAGGAAAATCTCACTCCCAGATTTCAGCCATTCTTACACTGGCTAAAACCGTCCTTTCTCCCGGGAAGCCGGGGCTTTGCCAGTTGTCCAAGCAAGTGAACAAAACACCTTTTCTGGCCTCATTCAGCACCCTCTGTGCTCTGTTCCAAGATGCTAGCCAATGGAAGCAGTGTCTCAGCTCCAATCAATCCAAAGGAAAGTTCCTTCCCTTCTGATCTCTGGGTTGCTGGGAAGTTTCTTTTTGCCATCCCCTCCTCATTAGCGTGTGCCACGTGGAGGTGGTACTCACAAAAATGCTGACACTTTTCCCATCTGTAGCCCCAAAGTGAGCACCCAGAGGAGCTCGAGAAAGCCGACTGACATTTGATCCTCGTGCAGAGGCCGAAGGCAGCAGCAACCACCCCCACTCCCCACTTCTGAACCATCAGCCTCTTTTAGCTAAAGTACCACTGACAGCCCCTCTGTCTAAACTTCCATCTTCCAACCCAGCAGCATAATGGAGGAGCCAATTAAATGATTATTAATTCATGCTACTTTCCGTAAACCAGAGGTTCTCATCTCCCTGTATTCCGTAAACCAGCTTGCCACCTGCTCCAGAAATTTACAGCAGGGTTTGATCTATCTCCATTGATTAAGGAAAAACATGCACGCACACACACACATGCGTGCAAGCACATGCACACGCGCACGTGTGCACACACACACACAAACGACACGACACTCTTTTCTAACATGGAAATGTTGGGGTAACTTTCCACTAAAGTACAATGTATACTCTGAATCCTCAGAGGAAACGAAAACAACCATTTAATTATGTTGTAATTATATTTCTCTGACATTTACTCCTTATGCAGAAAATCATACTTGAATTTCCATATACTTCATTCTTCCGTCTTGAGTGGTACAGTAGAAATTCAGAATTTTCTGAGGATAGTTGTCTCTATTACTCAAAAGATAATGGTTTTAACTTCCTAGCTCCAACAGTCACTATTTTATTTTATTTTATTTTATTTTTTAAGTGAGGCAATTGGGGTTAAGTGACTTGCCCAGGGTCACACAGCTAGTAAGTGTTAGGTGTCTGAGGCTAGATTTGAACTCAGGTCCTCCTGACTCCAGGGCCGGTGCTTTATCCACTGCGCCACCTAGCTGCCCTAACAGTCACTATTTTAAAGAAATGTCATGTAAGGTCAAGTAGAGCTTGGCATCATCAGTAGGATTTGATTGTGATTTTAGCCCAGGTCAAGTCTACACTTTCCCCCCAAAGATACCTATAGTGAAACTTCTGAAAAGTAGAGCCAGGTTAACATCTCCTTCTTTCTAATGCAGAAGAATAACAGATTTAAGAACTTTGCTTTGTTGCTATATCTGGTTTTTAAATATGAGTGTTCCAATCAGGCACTTAAGATATTTCAAAGAAAAACCGTGGGATTTCCACGAATAAGAGGCAGGACACCTAATGAAGGCCAGTTCTCAAGCTGTGAGAACAAGGTTGGAACCCCACCATTCAATGACCCACATCGTGATGATGGAGGGCCTGTTTCTTAGTTTCTGTTGTCCTTGGTTAAAACACTTCTGCATTAAATACTGTCACAATCTTACCATTCAAGTGACCACAAGCCACAGGTTCAAGGACACTTTTAGGAATCATCATGGAAAAAGTATGCAAAGGTCTGTAGGATAAAAGTGGACACTAAGATTTTCATCAATGACAGTAAATCCAAGTCCAGTGTTTTGTGCTAAGGAGACTCTAAATGTTCCTGTATAGAAACCCCTTAGAACCGTACTTTGCTGGTTCTGTAATCTCCTAATCACTGTTGTTGTTCAGTCACATCCAACACTTTGTGACACCAGGCCCTTCTATGCTCCACTATCTCTCCAAGTCTGTCCAAGTTCATGTTCATTGTTTCTATGACACTTTCCAAGTGACTATTCAAAGTCTTCTCTAGCGCCACAATTTGAAAGTGTCAATTCTGCAGCACGCAGCTTTCCTTCTAGTCCAACTCTCACCGCCACACGTTACTACTGGCAAAACTAAAGCTTTGACTCTATGGACCTTTGCTGGTGAGGTGATGGCTCTGCCTTTTAGTCTGCTGTTCAGATTTGCCATAGCTTTCCTTTGAGCAAGGGTCTTTTAATTTCATAAGTGTAGTCGTCATCTGCAGTGATCTTGGAGCCCAAGAATATAAAAGCTGACACTGCTTTCATTCCTTCTTCCTTCATTTGCCAGAAGTGATGGGACCAGTTGCTATGATTAGTTGCCCTTTCTTTTTCAGGATGTTAAGTTTCAAGCCAGCTTTTTCTCCTCTTTAACTCTCATCAAGACGCTTCTTAATTCTTCTTCTCTTTCTGCCAGCAACATGGTATCATCTGAATATCTGGGATTGTTACTATTTTTTTTTCTGGCAACCTTAATTCTGGATTTTGATTCATTCCACCTGGCATTGTGCATAATGGACTCTGCATCTAAGTTAAATAAAGTGACAACATATAGCCTTTTCTGATCTTAAACCTATCAGTTGTTCCATGTTGGATTCTAACTGTTGCTTCTTGGCCGGCATACAGCTTCCTCAGGAGACAAGTAAGCTTATTTGGTCGTCCCATCTCTTTGAGAACTTACCACATTTTGCATTCCCTTCAAAGATGAAGACTGTGCCACGTCCATTTGTCCCATGGGACTTGTCCCCATCAATGCTAGAATCCTCCACAGGATTCACCCAATATCTTCCACTTGATCCCTTTCTCATTCACATGGTCAAGACCCTTCATCTCCTCTTACTTGAACTATCATGATGGTCTCCTCACTGGACTCTCAGCTTCCAATTTCTCCTGTCTTCGGTTTCTCCTTTGCACAATGACATCTTCCCTTTCCTTTCCACTGTTCCTTCTAAATAATTCTGTGTTGCCACTGCCTACCCACACCCACCATGTGCTTCTCTACTCTCCTCTGGCTGACCCACAACTTTAATTCTTTGGAGATTCTATAACTTGCCTCCATACAGCATCACTGGAAGAAGACTATTATTAAAAATGGGCCTTTGTTTTTGTCTTTTTTTGGGGGGGAGGATGGGGTCATTAAAACTAGGCACAATTTTCCCAAGGCTGTCCAAGCTCACTCTCCTATTCACTTCCAGACTTAATTCACTGTCCAGTCTCAGTATGTATCCAGAATGTGTACTAATGGACCAACTCTACAGGGCATCCATCCAAGTGATTTTCATAGTCTAGACAACAGGCATTCTAATTCCCTACCCCTATATATACACGTGTATACATATATGCCATATATATGTATGTGTATATTTATGCACATATATGCATGTGTGTATATGCATGTGTATGTATATACATATATATATATATATGCTATATTTATATGCTAAAATTCTTGAGGGCTTTTGGATTTCATTCAGTAGTTTAACATTCCTGGACTGGATGCAGACAATATCAAGTCATCCATAAACAGAAGCATCTTGAGACCCTCACTGTACATTCTCCAGGGAATCTCTCCTATTTTAATTCTGGGCTGGGCATTCTCAAGGATGGTGGCCAACATACATCTCCCTGTTTTATGCCTTGACTCACAGTAAGAGGGGTAAATGCATGTGCCCCTGTTATTCTGTTTTCATGGAATCACATGATTCTGAGGTCTTCGTGGGAGATGCTTTGCTGGATGATAGTCAGTAAGGGGGCATTTTCATCAACAGTGAGCAACTAGCTGTATGACTATGAAGACTTCTGTAAAACACCATCTGGGAAGCTTGTCATTTGTTGTTTCCACTGCCTTCTCACACCGTCGTCCTAGAGGCAAGTTGTTACTCTCTTCAAAAACCCAAAAACTTTGTTCCAATGGGGAAAGCAGGTGGATGGATCAGTTGTGAGGAATGCTCTCAATCACTTTTGTAGGACAGTGCTAAGGAAAGACATGCTTTTTTACACCTTGCTTGTTTCAGATACTTTGAAAATCAATCCCTTGACACCCCCAAGTTGTGTCACCTCCAGCATGGAGCTCCTCTGTGTATAATGAGTCTGAGATGGCTGTTCTCCCATTTCTTTTCTTCATCACCTTTTCTAGCACATCAGGGGACTGCGGTGGCACAGTCAAATACAGTAAGCCCACTATCACTGATGGGGAAGTTTTAAGGAAAAATCTTTATAGACTTTTTTTGGGGGGTGGGGGGGGTGCTTGGGTCGATGTCTGTCTACAATCTTTCCAGTTTTATCTTTAGATGCCTTCAGGATGATTTGGCACAATGGGTCTCTTATTATGCTTTACCTGTTACTTTAAAAAATTATTCCATAAAACTAGAGGGAGCCATATGCATTCTGATTTTTCATCTCCAACCCACAAGTGAGACAATAGATAAGGAAACACTTTGCAAGTCGAAAAGAATTTCATAATCATTGCTGTATTGTCAATAACATTACACTATGTATACCTGCATATGAGTTTACTAGATTTATTTATACATGTCAGAGCAACAGGAACGGGATCATCCAGGTACTTGGCAGGAGCTGTTGCTGCCCTTTTCATGACAAGACAGTACATTGGCACATGCTAGGTAACCAATCAATATGGGCTAACTTGGAGAAGCCTAAAGAGGTGAACAGCAACACTTGAATGGATAAGTCTTTTTTTCTTCTTTCCAATTTTCATTAATATCTTTTAGCACTGCCTTCTGTAATAGTGATTTTTTTAATGGACATAAGATACTTAAGTCAGACGCTGGAAATGGAACAACCCTAAAGTGGGATTGGCTCATCTCAGCACCAGAATTTCACTATCTCAAATGAGGAAAGCAGTTGTAAGTTTTGAGGCTCTCCAATTTAGAACCTCAATATATTACTTACTCTTCCCCCCACCTTTAACAAAGAGTAAACGTGAGTCCATTTAAAAGGTCCTTCCACAAAAGTATGAGGTTTTTTTTGTTTTGTTTTGTTTGCGGGGCAATGAGGGTTAAATGACTTGCCCAGGGTCACACAGCTAGTAAGTGTCAAGTGTCTGAGTCCAGATTTGAACTCAGCTCCTCCTGAATCCAGGGCCAGTGCTTTATCTACTGCACCACTTAGCTGCCCTGAAAGTATGATTTTTAACCCCCCCCCCAACTTTGGAAAAGATACTTTATTGGAAACAAAATTAAAAAAAAATACTACACATATGATATGACCAAATCCCCTTGAAAGTACTCCTTCAGCAGGATCTTTGTTGTTAGCTCTTGATTTGGTCAGAATACAGTATGTCCATAACTATTTAAAAGTTTTCTTGAGCTCCTGTGGCTTTTTTTTTTTTAAATCAAGTTCACATTCCATTCTGTTCAAAGAACCATGATTTTGAAAATGAAATAACAACGAAGGGGCAGCTAGGTGGCACAGTGGATAAAGCACTGGCCCTGGATTCAGGAGAATCTGAGTTCAAATCCGACCTCAGATAGTACTTGACACTTACTAGCTGTGTGACCCTGGGCAAGTCACTTAACCCTCACTGCCCTGTAAAAAAACAAACAAAAAACCAAAACCAAAGATAATCTACTGTAGATTAGCCATGTACATGGTTTTAAATTTTTTCTTTTCATTGTAAACCTGGACTCTTTTACTCACCATTTTAATATTGTTGATAACTATAATAGACTGAAATCTGTATCACCTTCATATACCCCTCTCTTGGAGAGCCATTCATCATAACAAAGGAAAAAAAAACTCACCACAACTAAACAATACATTACTCAAGTCTGACATTATATACATAGATCCCTTTTGCAAAGCAGGGAGGAGGTACATGGCCTTATCTTTTCTCTGAGGCCAAGCTGAGTGATTATTTCAAAACATAGAGTTCTGTTTTCCATTTTGTTTGTTTGCTATTCTTTCCACATGCCCTGTTGAAGTCATTGTAGGCATTGTTTTCTTGGTTCTCTTTACTTTGCTTTGCATCAGTTCATATGAATTTCCTCTGGCTTCTCTCCATTATATTTATTGTTTCTTATAGTTCAGTAATATTCCATTACAATCACATATGACAACTTGTTCAGCCATTCCCCACTGATGGGCAACTAACATTATTTTCATTTTTTTGCTATTACAAAAAATGCTGGTAAAAACATTTTGGTACACAACTTCCTTGAGGTATATGCCCAGCATATGGCTCTCCACATCAAAGGGTGTGGTCATTTTAGTTCCTGTCTTAGCCTAACCCCGAGTTGCTTTCCACAATGTCTTGGAACAATTCACAACTCCATTGATAGTACATTAGTGGCCTAGTCTTTTCACAGCCTCCCAGATTACAACTATTCCTATTTTTTATTTTTGCCAAGTTGCTAGGTGTGCAGTGAAACCTATGAATTGTTTTGATTTGCATTTCTCCTGTTATTAGTGACTTGGAACAATGTCTCCTGTGGCTGCTAACAGCTTGCAATTCTTCTTTGGAGAATGGTGCATTCATACTCTGTGACCATTTAGGAGAAGATGACTTGATTTGCTTTAATATTCAGATTAAATAGGATGAACCATTTCTTCCTGTAGTCAACCTATATTAGAAGGCAATCTGGCAATACTGTGGCTCATCTACCTTAATGGGGGGAAGGCAGACCTGGGGTTTAGATGACTCAGCTGAGAGGATGTCCTCATTCAGCAGGAGCTATGCGAGCTACATCTGGCTTTTCACTTAGCAAAGAACTAGGAAGGGCTCAAACTACATTCTCCTAAGCTAAAAGTGGAATAATAAGCAAATACTTTGGTGAGAGCATGTCCCAAGTTTATCTCAGAGGTTTTTACAAAGCTGCAAGTTTTGGAGACTAAAACCATATATATTGTTTTCCCCCCTTCCCTCTCTCAAGTGTACTTTAGGACAGTGGCAGCTTGACTTCTAAATCATTACTATTCTCATCTTCCAATGAGCAGTCATCTCTATAGGGAAGACAAAACACTTAAGATTTCTTCCTATTTTAAGGAAGGCATTGGAATCTTTTGGTGGCTGACTTCCCTAACTTTGCTGAGAACTTGACTTAGTGGCAGTCACCTCTCTTGTCCTCTGGGAACAAAGGTCACATTTACAAAAGGCTAATTTGCTCTGCAAGATTTCTAGAACGAGTCAAGCTAAAGATCAGCCCATGGTGCTGGAATCTGCAGATGTCACAAAGTAGTCTCATCAAGAGGAACGTCAGCCCATGATCAGGCCCTCTCCTAGAAGGTGCCAGAAGCTGGATCCAGGGGAATTTGCTTGGCTATGCATCATTTTACATCAGGGCACAGAATCATTTCTTCCAGAGGAAACAGCATTGGCCTCGTCTGAGCAGCGGCTGTTTCCTGCTCACTGCTGGGGACAGTGCAATCCCATGTCTACATCAAAGCCATCTGTTGGAATATTCTTAACACTAGGTAAAGTGATTCCTTTTCCTCTCTGAAAAGACTACCTATAAACTCAACTTTGCAGCAACTCTTTGTGTTATTTTTTTACCTTTTTTCCCCCTCGCCAAGTCTGAGAGTAAGCTGT
The DNA here is from genome assembly GCF_019393635.1 of Dromiciops gliroides. Classification (NCBI taxonomy): domain Eukaryota; kingdom Metazoa; phylum Chordata; class Mammalia; order Microbiotheria; family Microbiotheriidae; genus Dromiciops; species Dromiciops gliroides. The sequence goes on along the minus strand of NC_057862.1, from coordinate 653,523,545 downwards.
CTAAGTGGAGCTGGGTTCCAACATCCAATTGAATGTCAACAAAGATTTATTTAACATCTGCTATGTGTGAAGTATTGTGGTGGGCACCAGGGACACAAGGCTTAAAAAAAACACATGGCGCTTTAGGTTCTAATCACAAGACGGTATTACGGCACATCAGGGGACTCGCTATAGCCAGGATGAGACAGAACACACATCTGGTGGGGATGAGTTCCCCCACAGTCACTCACCAGAAGCATCATAATAGCATAATTTCAGTGAAAGTAACAAAAGGCGGATTTTAAATATGGCTTCATAGCAAGGCCCCAGAATGGTCTTGGTTCCAAATTTATAGCTTGGTGAACTCTTAGAGTAGCTATTAAATTGGGAAGTCATGTGAGAGATATCATGGTAGAGTAAAAAGACCTGGGTTCAAATCCTGCCTTGTCACTGGATTACACCTTGGGTAAATCATTTAGCCTTTCTAGACCTCAGTTTCTTTTTCTATAAAAAGAGGGGGTTGGACTAAATAGCTTCCCTTTCAATTTGAAATCTATGATTCAATGAATTTATAAAAATAAATCCTCCACCAAAGCCCAACTCCAATGCTTCACTGCGGTGTAGAAGAGACTCTTGGTTCTTGAAGGGTACCAGAACTGAGCAGCAACTCTGGTGGGCACCATCACCTGGTGATGGACTCAAGTTGTAGTATCTGAGGACCAGCCAAGTTTTGTTCACGGCTCATCACTGCAAGATTGGCAAATGGAACATTTTTTTTTTTCCCCATCCATCTTCTGAAAGACCTTCTTTAGAAATATCCATAGTTTGGGATTTTCATGAAGGGAAATAAACATCACCCAAACTTTCTGCCAGGGCTGGAAGCTAGGAATGATTATGCTGTTCTAGACATAAAACACCAAGGGGACAGAACCAGTTGTTCTTGGTGTTTTGTAAAACTACAGATAGCAACATGTTCCGTACATAGAGACTCCAGAAACAGATCCTAGAAACTGTGATAGTTTCATCTCTTTGTGTCCATTTCCTACTTCTCAGATTGCCAAGAAACCAAAGGTTCTTTATCCTTTTGCATAATTTTCAGTGGTTTACTGAGCCCAAAAGACCCAAGGTGAGTTCTAGAACAAATTCTGTTTCAGAACTGAGTGGCTATGAGTATTTCTAGGATGTCCTCAGAAAAACACTGGATGGAATATTTAAAATCCTTTTTTCCCCATGAGTAGCAAAGGTCTACATTCATCCTCTATCAACAGGGATCAGGCTCCCTTAGGCTTCTCGATATATTCTTCCCCCTCTTTTTCAAGAAGGGGGGCTAAAGGCAAACAAACCAAAAACTACAGGAGGTTACAAGGAGCCCCAGCTTTTGAAGAGAACTAGACACGGAGCTCTCCAGCACAGAATCACTAGACTAGCTTCTACCTTCATTGTGTCTCCCTCTTCTGACAGTGCCACCTGCACCCTGGTGAGGGCCTTATCACCTCACACCTGTCTGCCTCTAGCCTCTTCCTCCCCAGTCAACTGTCAAGTGGACCTTCCTAAAGCCCAGGGCTGACCATGTCACACCACCCCCCTCCCCATTCAACCAAAATCAGTTGCTCCCTATTATCCTCAGGATCAAACAGAAAACTCCCTATTTGGCTTTTAAAGTCCTTTCTTCTTCTTCTTCTTTTTTTTTTTTTTAGTGAGGCAATTGGGGTTAAGTGACTTGCCCAGGGTCACACAGCTAGTAAGTGTTAAGTGTCTGAGGCCAGATTTGAACTCAGGTACTCCTGACTCCAGGGCCAGTGCTCTATCCATTGTGCCATCTAGCTGCCCCTTAAAGTCCTTTCTAACCAGCCTTTTCCCATATTTCTAGTCTTCTTACACCTTATTTCCCTCCGTGTTCCCTTTAATCAATGGCACTGGACTCCCACCTATTTCTAGCATCTCCTGACTATGCATGTTTGCTGACTGACCCCATGCCCAGAATACCCTCCTTCTTCATCTCCACCAATGGGCTTCTCTGGCTTCCTTCAAGGCATAGCTAAAATCCTGCCTTCTGCAAAAAGTCTTTCTGCCTCCTCCTCGGCCCCCCCCCCCCAATGTTAGTGCCTTCCCTCTGAGATTACCTCCAATTTATTGTGTATATATCTTGTTTGGACACAGCTGTTAGCAAACTGCCTCCCCATTAGACTGTGAGCTCCCTGAGAGCAGGGGCTGTTTCTGTTTTTCTTTGTATATGCTTAGCACAGTGCCTGGCACATAGTAGGCACTTAATAAATGCCTGTTGTTGTTTTTGTTCAGTTAAACTTGTTGTTTTAAATTCCACTCTATCATGATTCCCTATATAATTGTGAAAGTAATTTGTGTTTTATACTAATTAACAGTGTGGTCTGGTAGAAAGAACAATGCAGCGGGAGACCTTGGGAGGCCTAGATGGAGTTCTGCTATCATCTATTACTTGAGTTATCAGAGAGATCATACACTGTGGGGAACAATCACTGTGGAGCAGGGCTCCACCTTTCTCACTAAAAACAACTGGCACCCATGTGAGGTTGAGTGTCCCATAAGGGGCAACGCCTCCCAGAACACCTGTCCTGCTCCTGGCCCCACTGTCTCTGCAGTCTAGTAGTTAATGCAAGAGGCACGTCCTCAGCAGAGATAGAGAAGTCCCTCAGAACCATCAAATCGTTCATTAGAATTGGATGTGATTTTGTCTTTTCACTAACAGTCTTAAAACCATGGGATTTTTCCATTTGACTTGTAACCGACCCACCTCTCCTTTTAAGTGCTGCCCCCCCCCCATTCAACTGTCCACCCTTTAAGAGCAGAGACTGTTTTGCTTTTCAATTTGTAACCCCCGTACTTAGCATATAAGGACCTAATAAATGCTCATCCATTCATTCACATTCTCTTGATTTCCTTGCTTTCAAAAGAGAGATACCATCTGCTCCCATAAAATAAGTATCAGGATAAACCAAGTGCCCTGCTCTCCCTGCAAAAAAAGCCAACTCCAGGTATTTATCACGGACATCATTTGGCTTATAAAATGTAAATTCAGGAAGTCAAGTCATTTGAAAGCTCTTGACATTCTAAAAAGTACAGAAACCTACCCTACTGCTATTTCTGCTTCCTTACATAAAAACAGTCCAGAGGATTTATTTTCTAATTGTGAGATAGATTTCAGCCTGAAGTACATTTAAGCAGCCAAGTTACACAGAAAGTACCTTAGGGGAAAAAAGGGGTGGGGGTGGTACGTGGAGAAGAGTTGGTCCTGTGAAAGCCAGCACAGCCTCATAATCCCCAACTGTGTATGAAAACACAAAAACAATACTGGCTTTCTTTGTCTGTAAGAATGTGAACTCCAGGCGGGCCCAGAGAAACCAGATATTTAGCATGTTCTTTTACACACGTTCTTGTCTCTGAGTACGTGGGGGAACAGGTGGGAAAGGGAGAAAGTGGGTACAAAGAAGTGGGACCCTACTAGATCCCGCCTTAGGACAAGGCTGTGAAAAATTCACCAACTCAAAGATCCCTAAAGTTATCTCTGATTGTGATGGAACTGTCCCTGTCCTATGACTGTAGGCCATGACTATAAAAGGCTTCCTCCCTCCACAGCACAAGCCCAGGGACACTGCTGCTGAAGAACTACAGCTATTCTCAGTTCACTTTTAACTATTCTGGACCCAAACACATTGAATGCTTTCTGACACTTGACCTATAGACTGGGGGTGGGAGGGTGTGGAGATACCATTGGAACTGGGAGGAAAAAGAGCTAGTTTTCAGTTAGTTCTATGCCAACACTTACAGAGTGCCTGGCACATAGTAGGTGCTTAATGGTAAATGCTCCTTGACTAACTGAATTTCTTTGCCTTTTTAGGCAAAGATACAAATGTTAGAATTGGAAAAAGATCAATCTGCTTATTGAAAAATAAGGACATTGAGCTTCAGAGAAGTTGTGACTTATTCAAACTATAGAGCCACAGAATACAGGTATGCTCATTTCTAGTCTGACATTCTTTCCCCTTAGCAGGCTGCTTTCTAATCTATTATATATTCATTTAATGGTGTTCATTTTCCCCTATATCCTGATTTTTCCTTTTTTTTTTCCTTTCTCACAGATTATATTGTGGGCATTTCTACAATTCCAACACAGCACACCCACAAATGCCCAGCTGTATAGCAGGTGGAGATGCCTACAGATAACAGACACCCAACAAAATGTGCGTGACCTATTTTTGTTTCCCAATCTCAGTAATTACAAAGGCAACAGGCCTGTAGGAAATATTCCTAAATGGCAAGAGCTATACCCTATACATTTATGTTAAACATGTCAAACCTGATTGAAATCATGCCTGCCAGCAGCATACTCCATAAACACTTTTCTCTAACAATTTTCCTAGATCTCTCCAGCCCATTAATACCTTCTTTAATACCAATCTACCATAGATTTGAATCAGGGATGCTCCACTGCACTAATTGTTCTGTTAGGTGAACATCAGGGCTTTTAAAAAAAATTAATAAAAATAAAAGTGAAATCCCTTTAGGCCATTTCTCCAGAAATAGCACAAACTGGATCAAAACAACAAATAAAACAACTGAACAAATCTCAGCGTCATTAAGTTGGATGCTTTTCCCTTTCCCTTTTTGAACCATCACAATGTTTCTCTCACCCAGGTTTTCTTATCTCAAGTGAACCTCATGAGATCCACCAAGGGGCTCTGCAGTGGAAACCAGAACAGCTAAGAAGACAAAGATAATCCTTCTGCTATCACTTTTTTTTTCAGTTCTACTTGCTCCCTAGTTATTGGTGATAAAGTATCATTTTAATTTTCTGTTGTGTAGTTTGTATCAATTAATAATTGATTGGCTAATTACGACGATAATTGTTGTTCATTTGCTGACACCAGGGGTTTCCCAATCTACTACTCACATACACAAATCTACTCTCTGGAAAGATCAAGAGGCTATTTTTACATCTCAACTAACAAATAAAGGGGGAAAATTTTTTGGCTGCACAGGAAGATGTTTCTCCCTAAAGAACATTTCCAGATGCTCGGCTCGCCTGCAGAAACGTTCCATGCTTTCTGTTAATTTTGCTTGTGGTGAGAACGAAGGGTGGCTAAGTAACGTTTGTATGGTGTTTACTGTGTATCACTGTTGCTGTTACTTCTAACCTTCACGTTGGCGGGTTCATCTTTCAAGAGATTTCAAGTAGCCTTGCTGACAAAGAAGATGAGCTGAGTATACTTGAAGAATTTCCAAGCCACCAGTGGATTATCAACTCCTTGAGGGCCTTGTCTTAAACCTTTTTTATACCTCTGCATACTGCTAGCTTGTGTTTCCACCCAGGAAGGTGCAAGGCTGATGTTGAGGCGGAACAAATTAGGTTAGAGGCCTAGTCAGACCTTTCCCAGGAGAACAGGTTACCCAAGAGTTTATGGTTGGTGAAATGGCAACAGGGATCCCACTCATCCTCTGGACTGCCCTCAGGTAACTGGCCAGCCTTCACCTGACAGACAGACAGATCAGATGCCTTGATCCATGGTTTAAGACATTTCAATTCATGGTTAGCAGATGGCAAATGTGGTTAACTTGTGTTAAATTGTGGCTTAGGTCCACAATTATACTGACAGCCAGGATTCTGTCTTCAGAAATGTTGAGGATCATTGTTTTGTTTTATTCCTCACTTGCAAACAAGACCATCCCTTAGGTGCCTATCTACCTTTCCTACACATCTTTTTTTTTGGGGGGGGGGTGCATCATACCACCTACCACCTCCTTATATACCCTAACTTGCTTATATCTGATACTGTCTCCCATCTCCATGCAAGCATGACTCCATGGTTATCACTTCCTCTTAGGACCCTTATCTGTTTCAAGGCTTAAGTGGGCACTACCCTATCCACAAACCTTTTCCTGATGCCTAGTTGTGAGTATACCTTCTCTTCCCAAATTAGTTTGTGCTTACCTATCTATGTACATGCTATATTTTCTTCTCCAGTAGAATGTCAGCTCTTTAAGCATAGGTATTATTTCTTGCTTTTTTTTTTTTTTTGGTCTTTCTATCCCTATACAAGGAGCATCTTGTTTAATTAACAGCTCTGTAGGTGAAGAAATGCTTGTTGAATGGAATCAGTGCTCTCCCCATTTCTGAAAATACTCTGGATTCCAGATGCTTATAGTCCAACCCCTGGTAATCTGACTTTTGATCCCACTCTATTACAAACTCTATATTTCCATGATGATCAATGATCCAGATGTGAAATCCAATAGCCTTATCCTGGTGCTCATCTTCTCTCTCTACAACCTCTGGACTTGGCAATGAGTCCTTCCACCATCCCCTTAGCATCTGTGACACTGCTCTCTGTTGGCTCTCCCTATTCACCCTAGCTCTCCTTCCCAGTCTCTTCTGCTGGATCATCATTCACGTCCTACCCCCCGGAAGCATGTGTGTCCTTGGAGGCTCTTGTATTTATCTTTGTGATCTCATCAATGCTCCTGGGTTCAAATCTCTCTCCACAGATGAATCCAAAATCTCTATTCCCAAACCTCATTTTTCTTTTGAATTCCAGTTCCACATTGCCAACTGCTGGCCAGATAGCATACCTTGAAAGTTCCAATTACATAATACGTAACTTAATTTTGTTCTATAATTTCAAGCTTTTTAATTCCTTAGAATAGGCACAGAAATGTGGCATAGGACTAGCTACAATATATTTCTTTCAGATTAAGTTGCCCCTCATATTTTTTTTGGGGGGGGGGGGTGTTAAATAGCCACAATCCCTGCAGCCTTTTCTCATAGGCAGCATTTTCCAAGCCTTCATTCATTTTCATTGTTCTTTTCTGGACCTTCTCCAAGTTTCTGTATCTTGTTTAAATGGTGAAGCCCAAGAATGAACATAATTTAAGTATAGTCCTGCCTGGAACTGAAGCAAAGTCTTGACCAATGCTGGCTAAGAAAGCTGATTTTTTTTTTTTTTAATCTCAGGGCATTACAATATTAACAATGGTGTGCAATATGAATTAAGCTGACCAAATGAAAGTTTTCTTTCTTTTTTTTTTTTAGCTTGACATATTTCTTTTGTTACTCTGGTGGTTTTTTTATTTTAAATTTAAAAGCAATTTATTGGCTTCGGTTCCTCTGTTCCCCCTTCCCCCAAACACTGCTTTTCTTCCCTTCATAATATAACGCTTCTCCTGAGTTTTGGCTTCTTTTTTCCTGAGAACAGAGATGCAGATTTTGATACCCACATTTCTCCAGGAAAAGCCTTTGCTCTCCTCTCTTAGGCTTAGCCTCACCACCTCAGCTTCTAGCACCTCAGACTGAAAAAGAGTGAGTGAGGATGTGATGGATTCATTCAACAACTATTTCAGCAGCAAACCTTTAACTATGCCCCTGTGGGTGAAATGTACCAGACTCTCTATCCTAAGCTTAGTATCAACTCTCTTTTCAAAACCTGTAAAGAGGTAAGGAAGAATAAAGGTAAAAAAGGTATAAGAATAAAGGTAGTAAAGAACTGGTAGCTCAATATTAGCAGAAGTGAAAAGAGGAAATGCTTTAGTATGGTCTAATATAAAATTATGAGTATATATTAATATAAAGGTATGTATATTTATATAAATGCATGTATGTAAAACATGAACGCTCATATATACTTAACACAATGTCAGTTCGATTTGTTTATAACTCAACTCAAATTCTGGGCTACCTGATTTTTCCAGCTGTTGTCCTGTGGTTGAGAGGATGGGATTCCATTTCAAAGAGCAGCCAAAACTTACCTGACCACTTGCCCTGATCTTTCTCGCCTCCACTTTCTGGATCTTTAGTGAGCTCCTCTGGGTCAGCGGCCGTTTCACTGGGTCCTTCGGCATCTTCAATTGATTCTTCTGAAACAGTACAAAAACCCCCACAAATTTTAACTTTTAAAGAGAAAAGAAAGGTTTCTCAAGAGCTATTCCAAAGAAGTGACAAATAGCCAAAAGAGAGATGTCTGTGATTTTTGGCCCAAAACAGAGATGCTTTCTGTTGTACCCAATAGGCTGAAATGCACTGGAGGCTGTAGAATGACTCTGCAGGCCAGTTCTGACCAGAACAGCTTCCTATTTCAAAAGCAGTAGGGTAAGTTGGGCTATAGATGAAAATAGGTACTTTCATACACTTCTATAAAAAATATATTTTAACACAGATTTTAAGATCTTTGAAGTGAGAAAACTCAAGCTTGTCTAAATAGCAACCCCATCACATTCCATAATTAACTACAGCATTTATATTAGAAAACATACAACTGGGAGCAGCTAGGTGGAACAGTAGATAAAGCACTGGCCTTGGATTCAGGAGGACCTGAGTTCAAATCTGACCTCAGACACATGACACTTACTAGCTGTGTGACCCTGGGCAAGTCATTTAACCCTCATTGCCCTGAAAAAAAGAAGAAAAAAAAAAGAAAACTTACAACCACCATAAGTCTAAAGATTTTGAGCTAAAGGGGACTGGGAGGTCATTAGGTCACTTTATAATTGAGAAAATGGAAGTGCAGAGAAATAAAGCAACTGGCTCAACGTCAACCAAGACATGTCGAGTCAGATCTGAGATTGAGGTCCTTCGACCCCATCATACCACACTATCTTTCATTTGGGGCCTTTCTGCGTTTTAATCCCTGCAAGCCTTTGGATTATCCTGTGCCATGTTTTCCTTATATGCTCCTCCAAGTTCTCTTGTCACACAAGGGACTGTGATGGCTGCTACTGTCAGTCACAGGCACAGTTGAAGAAACAGTCCTAGATTTTAATCAATGACAGTAATTCCAGAAATTGTTCCAAAAGTCCGCCTTTTGGCCTGCAAATAATCCCTAGTGGTTAAACCATTACTTAATTACTCCTTGAAAAACAGAAATGAAAATTTTACCCAGATACCATTTTTTTCTTTTAAAAAAGTCAGCTTCATACCCATTATTGGGAGTAAAAGAAATGAAAGCTATTGTCCTTTCCTGCCCAACCTGACAGGAAGTGCTTACTCTCTGGGCAAGTAAGCAAATGATTATTTCCAAGGTTATGCTAAAAAACAATGTAGAGAAAGGTACTGTTTTGTTATGGGGAAGAGTGATTGTGGAAAAAAAACACTGAAGCTTTGTCCCCCCCCCCAAAAAAAAGGATATGAGAAACCTACTTTAAGTAGGTTAAATTCAAAACTTTAATTCAAAACAAAACAAGCCTCTACTTAAGTCTCACCAAGTAATTTATCTTCAAAAACAAAATGGCAATCACAATTAATTGCTGCCCCTATCATTTCTTTTGTTGCAATCCCTTGCAACTCTAAGCAACTAAGGAGAACCTTGAACAGGTTTATCAATTCAAATAAAAACATCGATCCTTAGACTTCAGGGATCATGCCTTCCAAGGTTCTAGAGAGAAAATCTGGACACTCCATTCATCCAACAATGGAGCCTGATGCTAATGGAGATGTTTAGAGCAAAGCTTCTTAAACTGTGGGTACTGACCCAATATGGGGTCACGTAATTGAATGTGGGAGTCTTGAAAAACTTGACAACAGTAAAGGGTTATGTATACCTATTTTATATGCTATATATTTGGGTCATAAAAATTTCTCAGGCAAAAAGGGTCTCAGGTAGAAAGAGTTTAAGAAGCCCTGATTAAGAGTACCTGCATGGTTGAAAGACACACAAATAGGTATCTAGACTCCAGAAGAACTGCTGGAAATGGCAAATTGGTCTGGGGTTCCAGACCAATCAAAATACAGATCATTTCAATTCCCACTATTTAAATTTTTTTTCAGGGATCAATTCCCACTATTTTAACATGAATTTAAAGCCTTTTTTCCTTACAGCTCTCAAATAAAGCTGCTCTGAAATTTTAGCTCAGAAAGTCCTTTTTTAAAGGAAGACTAAAAGTATTACTAAAAAAGAAGGTTTTAAAAGTATGTTTGGATGAAGTGAGAATCACTAGTTTGGAGACTAATTCTTCCTCACTCTTCTTGAAAGGGCAATGGGAACCAAGAAGAAGTGGGCTGGATTGAGAATGAGAATTTTTTCTTTAATTATCATTATAGCATTTATGGTATGCCCTTTGGGAACATGGCACTGAATGTGGCATTTCCTATTTTTAATCTCCAATTGCAATTCACTGAGCAAATCTTGGAATATAACTTCCTCACATTTCAATTTTTTTTTTTCACTGTAGCACTAAAGATAATCCTGATTTCTTCCCCTGCCCCTCCCCCCCCCCATATCGTAAAAGCAGAATAACTTGTCTAGTAAAATGCTTGGGAGAGTCATTCAGGAATAGATCTGAACCCTGGTCTCCTGACCTTAAATAGAGCCTTTCCCTCTATTGTGTCACTTTGCCTTTTTCTTTAAAATGCGGGGACCCTCCTACTCACAGAGTTGATGCTGTTGTGAGGATCAAATGAGAAAATGGATGTGAAAGGGCTTTGAAAACTGAAAAACCCCATGTGAACAATGTGGAATGGGTTAAATGTTAGTCATCCTATACATATCAAGGGTTTAGCAAATGTTTGTTGATTGAATTTGACCTCATGCATATAATACACACTGGAGTGCGCGCGCGCACACACACACACACACACACACACACACGTTGGTAGTCCCCTTTCCCTCCCCCAAGCCTGACTGGGTTATGTTCCTTCTATTTGGAATTTTTGTGAAGCATCTGACATCTGAATTGTAAAACTGATCTTCAAATAGTAAAATATTTCTTCAATCAATATCATTCAATCTTCCTATGTACTTATTGGTACCTTCCTATGTACTTATTGGTATCTTCAAGCACACTTATATATGCAAAGATGAAAAATACTTATAGTATTAACACATCAGTCCCAATATGGCAGAAATTCACTCATATTATACAAAAGGATGACTCCATAGTTGCTCACATTTTAGGTAGAAGTAGGGGAGGAGGGAGGAAGGTTGATAACAAGCATCTATGTGCCAGGCACTGGGCTAAGTGCTTTACAAATATCATTTCATTCGATCCTCACAACAACTGGAATGAAAGTGCTATGATTTCCATTTTACAGTTGCAGAAACTCAGACAAACAACTTAAGGTTACATAGAAAGTGTCTGAGGCTAGATTTGGCTTCAAGTCTTCCTGACTCCAGGCCCAGCACTCTATCTATGGTGCCACCTACTTGATATGCCAAATATATCACATGCAAAAAACCCTAACTTGATTTGTGGCAGACAGTCCTAGAAGATAATTCTACCCCCCTCCCCCAAAAGGGAGAAAGCTGTTCATTAGACATTATGAGGACAATTCCAAAATAAATGGACTTGTCCTTATGCTAAGCAGCCAACAGTAACGTTATATGGTCCACTCATCCTTGTTTATTTGAATGCTTCCAAAATATTTCTCTGTGTGTGCACATGTGTGTATGTATGTATATATTTACACATATCTATAGCTATCTATACATATGTGTGTATATCTAAAGCTATCTCAATGTGTACATATCTATATTTATAGATATGTATATGTACATCCAAACATCCATCCGTCTATCCATCCATCCAGATACTTCATTCTTAGATCTCATGCCCAGGGTCTCATCTGTCTATGTATGTATGTATGTATGTATGTATGTATGTATGTATGTATGTGTGTACGTACGTATGTATAGATGTATATCTATGTATAGATACCTCTAGATTTAAATCTCTATAGGTGTATGTGTGTATATATATATACACACACACATATACATATATATACACACGTGTATATATATTAGTGAGAGAGAGTGTGTGAGTTAGAGTTGTTGTGTTGATATTGTTCAGTCATTGTCATGTCTGACTCTTCGTGACCTCATGGACCATACTGTCTATGGAGTTTTCTTGGCAAAGAGACTGGAGTGGTTTGTCATTTCCTTCTCCAGTCGATTAAGGCAAATCAAGTTAAGGGACTTGTCCAGCACACACAGCTAGTTAAGTATCTGAGGCTGAATTTGTTTCTTCTTCTTTTTGTTTTTTTTTGGTGAGGCAATTGGGGTTAAGTGACTTGCCTAAGGTCACACAGCTAGTAAGTGTTAAGCGTCTGAGGCCGGATTTGAACTCAGGTCCTCCTGACTTCAGGGCCGGTGCTCCATCCACTGTGCCATCTAGCTGCCCCTCTGAGGCTGAATTTGAACTAAGGTTTTCCTGATTCCAGGCCCAGAGCTCTTTGTGTGTGGATATATGCACATACACAGAGAGACAGACCGACAGAAATAGAGACAGACAGACAGACCCTGGGCATGAGAATCTAAGGACAAAAGCATCCTGGTGACACAGTGAAATGGTATATACATCACTGATTTAGAAGCTCTGTTCCATATGAAGTTCACTAGAGGAAAAAGACCCCAGACTCGGTAGGCAGGTAAGGAGTTCCAAATTTTATTTGTGGAAAGTGAAATGTTTGTCCTCTCCTCCCCCACTAGCATCAGACAGGTTAAAGGCAGATGGAGTTACAAGGAGAAGACTACAGCAGGCTGTCTAAAAGCTGTCTAAAACAGCAGGGGTTTGTCATTGAAGTGCTGCTAACCAAAATTTGGTCAAGGCCCCTCCCCCCCAACACTCCTCTATCTCTGTTTCTGTCTCTCTGTCTCTGTCTCTCTTTCCCCTTTGGTCTTGAAAAAAAATGCTCTCTTTTGTCCCACCTATTAGCTAAATGGCTGTCTTCCTGCTAGAAAAAAAGAAGTAGGCTGGAAAATGCACCCATTTATACGCAAAATCAGTGTCTTAACCAGCTGAAAGCCGCCCCTGCCCCCCAAGACTGCTGTGCTGAGTCCTCCATGCAATCCCACCTGTGACCTACAGGTGTCAGGGTCTGCATGGAGAGGCAAGCAAAGGGGCAGCTGGCTCCTGGACTCAGACACTGTCTGGGCTGCCTAACCTGAGCATGTGGAAATAATATATGTCTTCAAGTGAACTGTCTGGTTCTAGGGAAATAAAATAGGACATTCATAAGCAGTTACACCATCTGTCTTTATACCATCATCATCAACAACAAGGGGAAAAATAGCTCTTTAAAATGGATGAAAGCCCAGGCTGACAGTAACCGGAAAACTGTGAGCTATGAATACCAATAAAGGTAGAAAAATGATTAAAAAACAAGGATACAAACGACAAAATCCTCCAACCAGCTCCAGGGCTCACATTGTCTTGCAGGGAAAGGTTTGTTGTTGTTGTTGTTTTTTAAATAAAGCCCCCAAGAATAAAGAAAGCCCTTTACTGAGACCCAAGCTGGAAATTCACCGTACCTTGGGGTCAAGGGCTCAGAGACTTGCTTACCCTGCAGAAGGGTCTCTCATTTCCCCTCCTCTGAGTAAAATGGCATGAGGGTGTGGGCAGGAAAGCGTCTATTAGAAGGGTAAGATGGAATTAATCCAGTTTTTAATTTGGAGAGAGGCAGAAATATTGCTATTCATGGTTCCGTTTTTAGAACGTCCGTACTGATTGAGTACCAAGCAGAGCAAGATCTTTTCTTGGGCCAGGAAAGAAATTTCACCCAATAAGAGCAACAAAAATTGGCCTCGATCGATAGAGATTTCATACTTTGTTCCATATTATCAGTCAGATGCAAGTATACCTTTGATGAATAGTTTAATCTGGAAAATGCTATGTTTCAACAAGGACCTCTGTTCATTATGGAAAATAACAGATATTCCTCTTTTTTAATGCAAAAAGAAACCCATCAAAATACTTTTCATCCTATTAAATTTCAAGTATTAGGGGTCTAGCATTATTGCCAGCTGAACAATTCTACACAATGATTCTAGAGACACTAGAACATAGGCTGAGAGGAACCTTCCTTCTCTTTCTTTCTTTTTTCTTTTTCTTTTTCTTTTTTTTTTTGGTGAGGCAAATGGGGTTAAGTGACTTGCTCAGGGTCACACAGCCTGTAAGTGTCAAGTGTCTGAGCCAGATTTGAACTCGGGTCCTCCTGAATCCAGGGCTGGTGTTCTATCTATTGTGCCACCTAGCTGCCTCAGGAACCTTCCTTCTAAGGTCATCTCATCTCTTTCCTTGCCTTTAGGTAGAAAAAAATTAGGGATATTCATCTCTATTTAAAAAGGTTACAGAGAAGATTGAGACTCTAACCTCTTGGAGTAGCCCATTCCATTTCTTATAAGCCTGACTGAATGAATGGAAAAAAAAAATGCTTTTTACTGAGCACCAGGTTAAGAGCTGAGGATACAGAACAGTATGGCAACCCCTGTACTCAGGAAGTTCACGTTCAATTGGAGGAGACAATACATATGGAAAGTTTATGGTACAGGTAGGATAGAAAGGTCCCATGCTTCTCAGGTACGATGGCAAAGACCACAGGAATAGCTCTTCCTCAATATAATTCCCATTACAATGTTTTTTTATTTGTTTGTTGTTTGTTTGTTTTAATTTATTTTAATTAATTAATTAATTTTTTTTTGCAGGGCAATGAGGGTTAAGTGACTTGCTCAGCATCACACAGCTAGTAAGTGTGAAGTGTCTGAGGCCGAATTTGAACTCAGGTCCTCCTGAATCCAGGGCCAGTGCTCTATTGTGCCACCCAGCTGCCCCCGATTCCCATTACAATGAAATCAGTTTCTGATGGTGAGCCATCTGCCAGTACCAAGGTTTTTGGTGATAAGAACTTTCTGCTCTGGTCATGAGTCATACCCTTCAAGAAACATTGCCCAGCTGCATTTTCACAGGAGTGAATTCCCAGCATGACAGCAGAGGGCTCTGGAATGGAAATCTTGCTATTTCTAGGGCTCTTGGGTTTAGGGTCTGGTGGTCAAAATGGTGTGTGTGTGGGGGGGGTGGATTGACTTGCTTGGCACATGCTGCCTCCTGCCTCTCCCTCGGTAAGGCCCCCAAACAAGGTTAGAACCTTCTCTGGAACTCCTCACCAGATGGATTTCTTTTTAGGGAATGACTGAAGAAATGGGAGCTAAACTTCTTAGAGAATCATCGGGCTTTTCTAACTGGCCATTTCCCATTCCTCCTTTGTCTCTTTTGCCTTCGACATCCATGTTAAACCTTCTCTGAAGTAATTTTAAAAGTCTATTTTCATCACGTAATTTTTTTACAGATAACATTTGTTCAGGCCTCACGGCTGAGTACAGCCAGCTCACTTCATTAATGTCCCAGTGGTTGAGGGCAGAGCTCGTGGCCTCCAGTTATAAGAATTCCAGATACTCGAAAAGGGAAAAAGTTCCTGGCTCATTTCAGGTCTTCCTGCTGACACTACATCATCACGCAATCTCCTTTAAATAAAAGTAGATTCACTGAACATAAACGCAAAAGACTCTCTAACACACCTTACTTATGCCTAACAACCTGATAAAGATAACTACATGTTTCCCAAACCTGTGGGGAATTCTGTTCCCAATAGAGGCCTTTTATGCCAACTGACAACCCAGTAGGGATTTGTAGCAATTTTACAAAGCCTTGGAAATTGGTTTGTAAAAGAAAATGCCAGCCACAAATAGAGGTGTAAACATTAAGGATCCAGGATAGGAAGCTGCACTGTAATGTGAAAGAAATCTGCACTGCCTCAATTCCCAAAATGTGACCCATTTTCCTAGAAGGGAAAGTCTTTTTAAAGGGGACATTATTTGAAATGATGCTATTCCATGAAGGGGCAGAGGGGACAATTTTTTCTAAACATTGAATATATTTTACAAGTCTCTTTTAGACTTGAAAGAATTGGGAGTCCAATCAACTTTTACCTCTGTTCCTATGTCTCTTAAAAAAAGATGTAAATTAAACCTGCCCTTTCCAAAATTCTGACAATGGTCCCTGTAGTACCTGAGTCTGATACAAATTTGGAAATTCTCCTAAGAGGCAGGGTGTCCATTGAGCTCTCTCACTGCCATATTATTTAAACAATACACTAAACCTGTGATCCAAAAGAAATGAGATTCCCTCCCCACCCCCTTTTGTAGGGGGTAATGGCTGAGAGGAAAGAAGGGGTTGGGGGGAAGGGAGGGAGTGTGTCTGCCTCCCTCCCTGTCGGCAGGCTCAAGAGCTGAGAAACATTAGCTGTCATGAACCACAATCAAATCAGGTTTGAAATATTTAGCAGTGGGTTGGAAAATGCGATGGTGCCGCTCTGACAGGCGAGATGTGCACAGACACCCATTTCCCATTATAATGGAAATATCAGGCCTGTTCTGAATATGTATAACCCAGAAAAATGTATTGATTTTTCATTCGGCATTAAAAAAAATGAAATAGCCTGCAGCTGTCAAAAGCCTTTTGTTAAAAGCTCATCTTTCCTGGAATGAGGTTTACCAGAAATAAGTTTTAATTGTATATAGGACCTCTTCTTTGAAACAAAAATAAAATAAAATAACCAACCTGTTTACTTTCAGATAGGGTTAAGGCTTTTTGTTTCATCATTTTCAACCTAATTAACCAAGTATGACCACAGAAGCACAAAGGAGAGAGGTTCAACAAATTCCCAAGAGCAGGTATTGCAATGGGAACACGGAGGGGCTGGCCACAAGTGGGCCTCACTGGCTCCTTTGCAGTGAGAAAGATGACATGGTGGGGATGGATGGATGGATGGATGGATGGATGGATGGATGGATGGATGGATGGATGGATGGATGGATGGGCTTATTTATCTGTTCCTCTTGTTTCCTCATAAGGAGAAGGAGCACAAAGCAGTGGGGAGCAAGCTGGTTTGGGCTTAAATCTTGGTTCTACACCTTACTACCTGTGTAAACTTCTGTTCTCTGGGCCTCAGTTTCCCTATCAATAAAACAAGGAGGTTGGACTAGGTGACCTCTGAAGTCCTGTCTAGGCTCTAGTTTTAGGCCCTCTGACCTTTACACAATAACAATGCGGGGCACTGTAGTAATGGCCCCCATACCCTTCCCCCCATATTCTTGAAGTGACATTTACAATTCCCAGTTTTCAAAGTGCTCTCTGGAGGACGCTTCTCCCCATCATCCCTCTTTTAGTGTTGAAGAAGCCAAAGTCACGGAAGCTTAAGGGACCTGCCTTTGGCAGCTAAGTGTAAAGGCCAAGACTTGGATCTAGGTCTTCTAGATTCCTAATCTAGTGGCTATACTCAATGACAGGAAACCTTGACGGCGTGTTGGTCGGTTGGAGAGAAAACAATCCTCCATGCTATAAATAGAGGTGAAGAAGTCCTATTGATGCATACTGGTATACACAGGCACACACATACAGAACTGCAGTACTTAATAATGGCTTCCTAGGCCCAGACCACTTATTCCAAAGCAATATTCAAAGGAACTCAATTCTAGTAAAACAAAAGGAAATTTTCTAATAGGATTTGACCTTCCCCTGCCCTCCCTCACCCCCCAAGATCAATCACTGAATTCACACACTCTTATTAACACTACCCTTCCAGGTCTGGGATTTTACTTTTATTTTTGTCCCCATCAAACTGGAAGGGCAGGGTTAACAAAAGATTCCGGAAAAAAAAAATCCATTTGAACTAATGTTATCAAGTGGATCAATGAGATGTGGCTGTTGTGGGGTGTCATTCTTTTATTTTGGGGGCTCAGCACCAAATTTCATATCACTTTTTCATTCTCAAAAAGTGAAGCTATTGAGGTTCCAAGTCTAGAATTCAGTGTCAGGAATATATATGACTGGATAGTGGTGACAGACACCGCCAATAGATTATTCCCAACACGAACCCAAGCTATCCCTTCACTACACATTACTAGCTAAGTTACTCTGCAATGTCTACAAATTGTAAAAATTTATTTATTTCCAGTCCTGTCATGGTGGCTATAAACCGCTTGTGACACACACACACACGTGTATACATACACATATGTACATGCATGTATACACATATAGCTTAGACAACGTTTCCATTTTTCTCATCAAGTAGGGAATTTACAAATCAACACAAACATGATTTTCAAATACATACCTCCATTTCTTTCTTTCTTTCTTTCTTTCTTTCTTTCTTTCTTTCTTTCTTTCTTTCTTTCTTTCTTTCTTTCTTTCTTTCTTTCTTTCTTTTTTTTGCAGGGCAATGAGGGTTAAATTACTTGCCCAGGGTCATACAGCTAGTAAGTGTCATGTTTGAACTCAGGTCCTCCTGAATCCAGGGCTGGTGCTCTATCCACTGCGCTACCTAGTTGCCTCCTATACCTCCATTTCTTTCTTTCTTTCTTTTTTTGGCAGGGCAATGGGGGTTAAGTGACTTGCCCAGGGTCACACAGCTAGTAAGTGTCAAGTTTGAACTCAGGTCCTCCTGAATCCAGGGCTGGTGCTCTATCCACCATGCTACCTAGCTGCCTCCTATATCTCCATTTCTTTCTTTTTTTTTTTTTCTTTTATGGCAGGGCAATGGGGGTTAAGTGACTTGCCCAGGGTCACACAGCCAGTAACTGTCAAGCGTCTGAGGCTGGATTTGGACTCAGGTCCTTCTGAATCCAGGGCCAGTGCTTTATCCACTGCGCCACCTAGCTGCCCCTTATACCTCCATTTCTTAACAATTTGTTCAATTTCCTAGAATCTGAGCAGGATCTTGGATGGTTCAACAAAGATATTGAATTAGAGGAGGGGACTACCGTAGTAAATATTAACATTGATGAATATATTTCCATGAGATCAACTATCATGGCCCAAGTATATAGAAAATGTTCTGAGGAGTAGTTGAGGGTGTGCCTTTATAACTGAGAAGGCTAAGAATTCATGTAAGGCAGCTGGTGGCACAGCGGATGGATGGCTGCTCCAGGAGCCAGGAAATCCCGAGTTCAAACTCAGCCTTGGGTATTTAGTAGTAGCCCTGTGACCTTGGGCAAGTTACGAAACTTTTACCCGTCTCAGTTTCCTCATGTGTAAAATGAGAATAACAGCACCTACCTTGCAGGATTGTTATGAGGATCCAATGAGATAATGTTCATAAGAAAGCACTTAGCACAGTGCCTGGCACGATACCTATGTGCTATATAAATGCTTATTTCCTTCTCTTATAATAATCCTCTTTCTAATAAAATATTTATAATAAGCCACCCATTTTAAAAGGCTTATCATGACAGACCCTCCTGAAGTTCTCATCTGATGCCTTGATGTGGTATGGAAGTGTTGCTACCTGGAGAAATAACTGTTCTGTTTTCCAGACAGCAAATATAGGTGAGGTCCATTTCATGCATATGAGTGCGCGCTTGTGCTTGCTCTCGCGCTCATGTGCGCTCGCTCGCTCGCTCTCTCTCTCTCTCTCTCTCACACACACACACACACACACACACACACACACACACAATCTCAGTAGAACAAAAAGACTTCTGAGTCCCAAACCATTGGTTCCTAGTAGTGTTTGACCCCCAATATTAGGGAGCCCTTAGTGAGCTCTTGTTAACTCTACCCTTCAAGGCCTTAGACTCTGCTGTTTTCCCCCTAGGTTCTTGAAGACCAATGCCATTAGAGATGCAAGCTCCATTGGGTCCTGTCAAGTTGGAGAGTTAGGGTGCAGGGAAAAGACCCTGGATTGGGAATCAGAGGAGCCAGGCTCTAGGCCTATCATTACCTCTCTGATCTCAGGCTCCTCCTTATTTGTAAAAATGAAGCAGATGGACTAGATTCCCTTCCAGGTTCATTTCAGTGTTGGTGGAAGGGGTTCTATCCCATTCCCCCACACCCCAGTGGAAATCCCTGAAACATAACTTCAGCATAATAACATTTTCATAATATGAACAAACCTAGGTGCCAATTGTAGGTACTACACTGTGTTTGGGACTAAAGAGGTACCACTCTTAAATCAGATGTGGTGAATGCCCTCTGGTAGCTTCCAGTCTAATAAAAAAAAAATACGGGGCAGCTAGGTGGCACAGTGGATAAAGCACTGGCCCTGGATTCAGGAGGACCTGAGTTCAAATCTGCCCTCAGACCTTTGACACTTACTGGCTGTGTGACCCTGGGCAAGTCACTTAACCCTCACTGCCTTGTTAAAAAAAAAAAAGTAAATAAATAAAAAAATACACAAAGAACCATTATGCAAAATAGACTGATAAGTGCATAGGAGAAGTATGCAGCAGCTGAGTAAGGTCCAAGAACTGGATCTTAGGACCAAGTAGCATCCCATAAGCCATACTATGCATCTTGTGAGGCATCTCCTTAAGAGCTTACCTTGTTACTACTAATATAAAGACAAATAAGGTTCTATGGAGATGAATCACAGGCAAGGCTGCACAAGCTTACTATCCTGATGTAGAATTCTCATAAAAATAAAGGCTAGACTGTTTCCTCATTCACACTCTGTGTAAGCCCCTCTGCCCTGCTCCATCTGACTCTCATTTTTTGACAATGAGCAAATCGACAGGCAACACTTAACTCTTATCTATCCAAAGATGTCAAAAATTCATCCTTTATGGTTTTTTTTTCCTAGTTAATTTTCCTCGGGCCCTGCATTTTTACAAAGACATGGTTAGATTAGCAAGCAGTTTTAAACAAAACCATCTTTTAAAAAAGGAGACATTTGCAATTTTTTAAAACCCAAATTCAAGTTTCCTTTTAAAAAAACAAAACAAAAAAACTTGGGAAGGTGTAAAGAAAGAGACCACAGAATCTGGGGCTCACATGGACGTTTCCTAGTCATTGATGAGTTTTTAATTGCAAAAGCTCTTTAAGTGAAATGATGATTTAAGTGGGAATTTTGTCACGAGAATTGTTTTTGCCGCTAGGCTCTCATTTCCTCAATACACCTTGGGTTCCAACGCCTAGAGTTTCTGGACAGTGCTTGAGATGTGGGGGAAATCTGCCAGCTGAAGGGTGCTGCATGGAGAGGCTTTTGTGGAGAATCCGGTCTCTCCCTCCCCCTGCCCCCCTTAACACAGTCTGCAGTCTCTCCCCCCAGCCCTCAGCCCACATCCCCAGCCTCCTGGAATTTGGCATTAGGATAAAAGAGCCAACTCTGGCATTATTAAAAATGACTAATTGGAGAATAGAGACCATTTATGCTTTTGTATATTTGAAGATCTCTGTACTGTTTACAGAAACAAGAAAAATGGGTGATTGTGCCGCGAGGAAGAAGGAGCCCAGGAGAGCTCTGAGCAGGGCCCAGCCCTGAGTTCCTCATGGCTGTTGGGAGCACCAGCGATTGAGTTCTTTGAGAAAGAGATAGCAGACTGAACACTTTTCAGGTTGCCTTTTGATTCAAACTCATCTCCAGTTTGAGAATCTAAAAGTGAAGAGACTTTATTGGTCAGAAACAGGCACTTCTGTCGGATTTCCTGGAGAAAATCCAAGTCCTCCGAACACAGCCTCATCTACTCCAGGTGACAGAGAAACCCAAACCCCCAAATCTCAAACTCTCCCGGTGTCCAGGAAGTGACAATGACTGTCATGTTTATCTACCCAGGCAAGGGCCAACTGGTTATTTAGACAGTGTTAGCCCACTCTAGAATTAGCAAAAAGCAGAGTGAGGGGAAAAGGCAGGAAGGTGGGAATAGAGAGTTAATGTCATCAGAAAGGCCATTGTTCTTCATTCTTATTAAAAACAAAACAAAACAACAACAACAACAAAAATCACACAACCACCACCACCACCTACATAACCGGGGGAGGCACAAACTCTTCCCCTACTTTTGCTGAACTACAGTTGCCAGTTATTTTCCTGGTGATCAGTTACTCTAATGGGAGTGTGATATTTTTAAAAAGAAATAACAGAAAGTTTTCCATTCCGTCTCATTTGCTAAAAACCAGCCCCAAACCTCTGAGGCTTCCAGATTTCATATTACCCAAGGATCTAGCTACATCCCAAATTGCACTAACTCTAAGGCCAATTGAATTCAGCGAGGATTAGTTCCCTTGAATTTCTACAGAACTATGATTGTTGCTGTTATTTTCACACATGAAATGTAAAAAAAGGCAAATTCCCTGAGCATGTTTGTAGTGGAGCGTGATGTGATTGTGTTGTCATTTATGGGAAATAATCGCAAGCCCATCTCTCTCTTTCCCCCCCCATTTTCCAGTCCAAATAACCATGAAAAATTACACTTCAATGTCAGAAGGACAACAAAGGAGGGGCACTCTCTTGGAGCTCGGCAGATTTTCAGGGTTTTTTTCCTTTCTTTGGACAAAAACTACCTTCAATTGTACTTCATTTAAAATGTGATCTAACAAATGCATTTTGACAAGTTCCTTTCTCTCTCTTTCTTTCTCTCTTTCTTTCAAACAGTATTTTGCACAGTTTAACCTTACACCAAACTGGAATCTTAGAAAGGAGTATCATGCAAAATGTAAGCCTAATGAAACCAAGCAGGTTTTTTTCCCCCCTCCCTTCCTCAAAGACAAAACAGAAGAGGAAAGACTAAATCCAACTCAGGATTTGAGGCAAAAATAGAGAAAGAGTCTTGCAGCTCTTGTGGAGATCAAATGGGAATTTCATTGAAAAAACAAAAGGGGAGGGCATTAGAAGGGGCAAAGGCAGGAGAGAAGGGGGCCAATAGAGAGGCAGGAATTGGGGCGGGGTGCTTCAGAGGATGTTACAGAAAAGGGGGGAAAAAGGCCTGTAGCCGTTCATTTGTTTGGGACAAAATGTTTGATTTATTGTTCAAATGTTTCATATCTGGCTACTCCAGTGATTAGATGCTTGATGTCCAACTGGGACAAGGAGTTCTTGGCACTGGATGGAGGGCAGGATCCCCCTGATCTATAAAAGGAGGCATTTAAAAACAGAACAAAACAAAACAAAAACCAAATATACCTAGATCAAAAGCTAACATTCCAGGTGTGAGGCCCAAGAATCAATCTTTAATACCACCTACTGGAAATCCACATATGTACAGATAAACAGTGATGGGCAAGAGAGAGGAATTATTTTCCAAAAATATAGTAGGATCTCATTAGAGGGAACAAGTATTGATATTTTGAGTCAAAACTGATTGTCAGATTGAGAAAAAAAGAAAATCTTACGCAAGATATAAAAAAACTCATGTTTCTTTTTTTTTTCTAAATCAGAAAATGATAGAGGCACTCATGAAGAAAAGAAAAACAAAATCTATTATGTGTACTTAAGTATGTCTATACAAATGCAAGTTGTATGGGAAATGATCTAAATTGTACCAGAGGTGATAACAAATGATTATTCTGTCCTACTGGATAGAAATGAGAGTAATTTTTAAAAATAATATTTATTTCTATATGCATTTATAATTTGTCCTTCTCACTATCCCCACCCTTATTAAGCAAACAAAAAATAAATAAAACTCATTATGAAAGTGCATAGTCCAGCAAAACAATTTCCCACATTGATCATGCCCCAAAATGTATGCGTTTCTCTGCATTTTAAGTTCACCATCTCTCTGCCAGAAGGTGAGCAGCATTAGGACTGAGATCTTGTGAGATGATGTTTATAACTGTAATGCTAACAACGATGGATGCAGTCCATGAAGAAATGCTAGCAGGGGAAACAAAGCCTGCAGTGAAGTTCCAGGACATTCAATAAGATACAACTGGACAATGCAGAAGAGAATGATAAAGCATTTGGGGATTCGTGCACAGACTCCTCTTTCCTCCCCAAAGGGGGAAAGAGCTGCAGCGAATACTTGTTTTTAACCAGTAGCATATAACAAGGGAAAAGAAGTCAGTGCCTTGGAGAGGCAGCATGTGATCCCAACTCCCAGCATATCTTTTGCATTATAATTGAATCCACCACATCCCAGAACTTTCAAAGTTATTCAAGAAAACAGCTCTAACTCCTCCCTGCAATGTCCCCAAAGCAAATAGCACAAATGCTATTTTATTGGCTAGTAGAGGGAGGGGCTGATTGACATCAAACTTCATTTTGAGTGATCATGAGTCACTTACACTCACCACATAGGGCAAGTTGGTTCATAAAACAAAGCCCAGACAATGGGCTGAACTTCTCAGAGAACTAGTACATACAACAGCAGAGGGGATGTCTACAGACTACAAAGCCTGAAAGGAAATCCTGAGACCTAAGACGCACTGGTTAAGGACTCCTTTTCCTGGCAGGCCCAAGAGGAATTCTCGCTTAAGTACAGAAAGAGGTCAGAATTCACTGCATTTAGTTTTCAGTACAGAGAGTAATGTTGGAAAATTGGAGCAAATATTCATGGTCAAGGTAAACTGAATATAAGCCAATGGATGAAATGACAAGTTAAATAAGTTTAAAGGAAGGAATCTAAACGATTTGTTTGAAACACAGTGAGATAAGCTTCAAAGGCAGATATCTATACAGGTGAAATATACAACTATAGCCAGTGTCCAAATATATCAGGCCCCAAGTCTTTTTCTGGTACAGGCTGGAGAGAGGATAGCCATTCAGGCAGTCAACTAATCCAACTCTTTGATTTTTAATTTTATTTAAAATTTTCATTTTCATGGACAAGGAAACTAAGGCCCAGAGAGGATCAATCATTTGCTCAGGGTCACATAGTAAGTGTCTTAGGTGGGATTTTTTTTTTTTTTTTTTTGGTGAGGCAATTGGGGTTAAGTGACTTGCCCAGGGTCACACAGCTAGTCGGTGTCAAGTGTCTGAGGCCGGATTTGAACTCAGGTCCTCCTGAATCCAGGGCAGGTGCTTTATCCACTGTGCCACCTAGCTGCCCCTTTAGGTGGAAAATTGAATCCAGGTTTTCCTGACTGCAAGTCCAGAATTCCACACATTATTGCATGCTCTTTAGAATAGCCCTACTGTCCTTTTCAAATCTAGGATTTTATGATTGTATGAAAATAAATAACGAGTCAACCAAGGCACATCAGGGAGGTTGACTTTTGCAGAAAACTGTTTCAATTCTCTACTTCACAGGCATAGCATCTACGCATTTCCTTTAGAAGTCTTTTATGGACTGTTGGGGGAGAGTGGCCATTTTTAATCGTTAGCTTACACAGCTGTCCATTGCTTAGATTTATAGAAATCAGAGTTGGAAGAAAACACACCCTTTGTTTCACAGATGAGGAGGACTGGGTTCAGAGAGGCAAAGACTTGACCAAAGATAACTAGTTAGGTAAGAGGCAGAGCTAAGACCAGAATCCTGTTGTCTGGATGCACAGAAGGAATGAATTATTTGGGGGTTATCTTCACCTCCAATCTTCACCAAAATAATAGCTACTTTCACTATTATGTTGGTACTTGAATATCAGGGATTTTTCTTGAACACTGTCTGATACAATACTGACTGTCCTTTTCAAATTTAAGAAGGTACTAATGTCTCTTTTCAATGATTCCTGTGGAGGTTTGAGAACTGCCTTATCCATATTTGTGCATCACGGTCTTGTCCTTCTCCTGTTTTGGGTACCTCTGCTCCCCCTGCCCTTGGAGTTGACTGGTGGTCCCTTGAAAAGGTCTACAAGTTCTAGAGTACATATCCCCAAATGGGGTGGACAACAAATATCCAACGAGCAATAGGAACAAACCAACAGTAATAGAGACGTAGGTAGTAAAATCTGATTTTTAAAAACTAAATGTGCATGGAGAATCTCCAGTGATGGAAATATGTCAAGGCAAACATGAATGCACAAAATCAAGTGTGTTAGGTCATGACAGGATGGCATGGGTTGCCACAAAAGGAGAAGGTTATTATGCATTTAAGGGCAGGCAGTCATACTATTTGCATCTGGAATGGTTAGGAATAGGGAATTCACAGAAACTGAAAAACTATAAGATTTCCATTTTAAGGAAATAAACTGTAGACAATTAAATACTGTTTTGGCCATGTTGCATTGGGAGGAATTATTAGAAATCTACAATTGAAAAGGTATTGCTAAGTCCCAGGAATAATGTTTTACAAAAACATCCAACGGTTCACATCGACAATATATGAGCAAAGGTTTAAATGTCAGACTGGAGGGTCAACTACAGATATACTAGATGAGAAAAAGCTAAGAAAAAATATGTCAGAGGGGTTAACACAGCATAAGTAATACAATGACAAATTAATGTTGTAGGGCAGGCCTCTTGATGTTTGGGAAGGAGAAAGATGTTAAAGATGACTTACTATCTCTTTAAATCAACCCACAAATTAGCAAAAGAGAGAATGATATGAACTGATAAATAACAAGGACTTTACAAACTGTTGTTGATAAAAAGTAGGCAATAGAACACTAACTGAATGCATATAGCAGTAGGGATGATAATATAATAATAGCTAATATTTATAATAATGCTTTACGGTTTGCAAAGCATTTTACATATATTATCTCAGAGTAGCAATGTATCTCTGAACATGAAAGAAATTGACTAATGAAGTTTAGGGAACTGCTGACAATTATCTGTGAGAAGATGAGAAGAAACTTGGTGGATCTGTCCCAAAGACTGAGCAGAAAAGCAGAAAACTGACCTTTCAAAGATGAATAATTTGAAAAATGGGGAAAAAAAGATCATGAAAAGATGAAAAGGGTCAGTATGCTGAATGATCAAGTTGGGAATAAGTTGGTTAGGGGTAACGGTGTGTACGGTGGGGGTAGGGAAAGACCTTTACAAGCTTTGAAAAAGCTTTAAAAGGAGCTTTGAAGGGTTCAATCAAGGTGGGAAAGCAAAATTGTCTAAACCATTCATTTGGAATAAATAATGAAATTAACTGAATCAAGGAGAAATGGTTTCTGATGTGTAAGAACTATTCATTGGAGAGTGCAGTATTCTCCCACATGCTAGCTCAGAGAGAGAGATGCCCAGAAAAGAAGAAACTCCTATTTAGAGAGGACTTAAAGTTACAAAGTGTTTGCCATGCCATGTGTCATCTGGCTCTAACAACCATCCTAATAAGAGTACATTTACATCATGCCTTACGGTTGACAAAGCACTAACTGTACTCACAACCAACTGTTGACAGACTAGTATTGTGCATATAACTTTATGGTCCTGTTACTCCTTTGCTCAAGAAACATCAGTGGCTCCTTACTGCCTAGTGAACAGGGTTACAAACTCCCATCTCTGGCATTGACTTTCAAGGACCTCCAAAAGGCTTGTATCAAGAATTCCCCTCCATTCACTCTAGTCTCGAACTGAACAGGGCTGCTCTCTGAACTTGTCTCCTGCTTTCCTGTGTCTGTGCCCACTCCGGCCTCCTTTGGCTCTTCTTAGCCAACTTACATGCCACCTCCTACACCAAGCCTCCCTTGATCCTTCTCTGTCAGTAACAACCTAGTGATGTTACATCCTGTAGAACCATCACTCATCTCTAAAATGCCCTTATCTATACGATTTACATTTCTTCTAGGATGCCAGCCTCATGAGTGTTAGGACTGATTAAAAAAAGGGGGGGGGGAGGGGGAGTTTAGGCCCAGAAGAGACCTCAGCATCCATTCGGAGTTGCCACCATAACATAGATGAGAGATGAGTGGCCTTCCAGAGTCTCTCTGAAGACCCTCAAGGAGAGAGGAACCCACTGTAGCCCAAGGCTGCTCATTCCTTTTTTAGACAACTCTAATGATTAATTAATTTTTTCCTGATACCAAGCAAGCTAGCTTCTCTCTAACTCCAAGTCATTGCTGTTGGCATTGCCTTCTGGGGTCAAAGTGAGTTCAAATCTGGCCTCAGACGCTTACTAGCTATGTGACCCTGAATGAGTCACTTAACTTTTGCCTCAGTTTCCTGAACTGAAAAATGGGAATAATAATAGCACCAACCTTGCAGGGTTGTTGTGAGGCAGAACAACACACACACATGTATACATATACATGTACATATAAATACATACACACATATATATAAATATATATGTATATATGAAAATGGTAGTTAATATTATTGTTGTTGCTGTTCCAACAGTGATAGAGTGTGGTGGGTTTTTTGTCTTTAATTTTACAATAGCTTTCATTGAAATACAAGGTATGGGTGTGAACATGAACAGAGAACACAAAAGTGACCAAGAACAGAGCACACAAAAGTGACCAAGTTAGCAAAATGGCTGGTATCGTTGGTTCACTGCTCTATCGTTGGCTCATATTTCCCTCCCCCCGCCCCGTAGCCTGCTCTTGAGCCAAATGGGGTCCCAAAGAAGGATCATTCTCAAGAATTACTTTCCTCCAAACCTGCTTCACTTGTGATTTTTTACTAGTTCTATCAGTTTCGTCAACCGTTCATCACATTTCCTACATCTCCCACACCTCAGTCACCAAGCCCTGTTAGCTCTCTCTTTGGCTCTCATACACACTCATGTGCTTTCTGGGTTGGACATAGAGTCCCTTCCTCCTCTCGGACTGTGTAAGACCCTTCAGAGGCACAGACCAAGCCTTGGCTAATCACTGCATCTCCCCCAAGACCTAGCCCTGCTCTCTGTATACTCTAAGCATTAACTCAATGTTGACTTGAATTCCAATGTGTGAAAAGCACAACCTGTAAAAATAACCCCCAATGATCCAATGGCTCCAGAGGCCTGTGAGGAATCTTTGGGGGCGAGTGTGATTAGGGGGAGGGTTAAGGCTGGAGCCCAGCTCTGCACAAGAGCTGTTCTGTGGGAGGAAAGGCCCCCATGTACTGCACACAGGACCGGGAGCTCCTCTCTTTACTTGGGTAGAGAGGTTCTAGCAGAAGCCAAGTAATTGCCTTTTCCCCTTCTACTAATAAGCCTTTCAGCAGAGGAAGAATTCAGCTTCCTGTAGTCAACAGACCCTTTTTTTTCCCTGCCTCTCTTGGCTCCGAATAATCTAAAGTGACTGCAATTTCAGCCCTGGCTCTCTGGTATTCAGCTCCACCAACTGAGGTCAGAGAATGTCAAGTGATCCCTCTCCATTTCTTTTCTCCTCTCTGCCTTCACGCCACCCATGCCGCTTTGTAACTGAGGCAACCTGCCTTCACAACCCAGCCATTATGTGCATCACCAACTCACAGCAAACACGGACTTGAGTTGGAATTCTAGGAAATGCTCCCCCCCCCCCTTAAAGCATGAACACACATCACAAAGCAACCCTTGATTGCCAGCAACTGATTACTGAGGACTAACTTCAGCTGGGCTGGTGACCCTCATGTCTTTAGAAAACTGCTTGCATGGGTACATCTTGGGGCTAAGTCATTGGCTGGTTGTGTGGTCAGAGGTTTCTCTCTTGGTTTTGGTTTTTTTCCCTTTTCTTTTCTTTTTTTAAAATAACTTACATTAGTTCCTAAATTCTATTTTTTCCTTAAAATACGGTAGTGAATTCACATGACCTGGCTCAGAAGGCCTGAATCCATCCAGAATCAGCAACTTCATTGCCGAGGAAGTCTTACAAGTCTTCTCTGTGGGCCTTATTTCAGAGCTAAATAAAATGCAACCAGAATGAAGAAGAAAGGCATTGGAACACTCTTCCCAGTAACTACCCAGCTAGCAAAATTCTTTGCAGAATCTTCGGCCTGATAGATCAGTTGGTCCTTCACCACAGGAGGCATTTAGGGGGACTTTAGAAAGTCCCCGAGCCCAGCAGGAGGCCCCAGGCCTTCCAGGTGTTTACATTTTCATATGTCCAGTAACTGCAAAATACCTACATACGCCCCCGGAGAGCAACGCTAACCTAAGAAGCCAAAGTGAATGAACAAAGGAAAATCAATGACGAGAGCAACACCAGGGGAAGGGAAGCTGAGGGACACTCAGTTCCCAGCCTCAGACCACTGGAAAGGTAGCGAGGTGGAAACATGAGATGCCCACTTCAAGAACAGAGACTCAGTGGAGAAAGCTAAGCAGAGGCAGAGAGCACACAACACGATGCTGGCATTACCCACTCCTCACAATATTTCCATTCTCTAGGTTTTAGGCAAATGGATTTCCCAGAAAATGGCATCGGGAGGCTGCAGGCACTGAGAGTCTGACAGGCTGGTAAGGAGGCTCAAACCGAGAGCAGAAGAAAAGGGGAAAAGCCTGTGTAAGTGACAAAGCACCCCTACACACACACACACACACACACACACACACACACACACAGGCGTATGCTTGCCACCAACTACAGCAAGACCTGTGATAAGAATTTATTTCTCTCAATTATGTGCTCTTGTCCCTAGTCTCAGTTCATCAGCACAGTGCAGCCAAGTCAATGAAAGACCCTGTAATGAAGTAATCAGATGCACAGGGACTTCCTGGAGGCTACTGGCTACACACACATGCATGCGCGCGCGCGCGCACACACACACACACACACACACACACACACACACACACACACACACACGGCAGCCCCAGAGCAGGTTTCCAGCAACATGTTGGCAATTCGTAGCTCTGACCTCACCTCTGCTTTGGTGATACAACACATGAATATCTATATGTCTACAGAGATATGTACATGTCTATATAGTGCCTATACATGTATGTATTATAAGGGGCAGGTAGATAGATGGCTCAGTGGATAGAGCACTGTGTCTGAAGTCAGGAAGAACTGAGTTCAAATCAAGCCTCAGGCACTTACTGGCTGTGGGACCCTGGGAGAGTCACTTAACTTCTGTACTTCTGTTTGCCTTAATCCACTGGAAAAGGAAATGGCAAATTACTCTAGTATCTTTGCCAAGAAAATGCCATGGACAGTGTGGCCCAAGGACTCACAAAGAGTCGTGCATGACCAAATGACTAAACAATAAAAACAATATGTGTCATATACTTATAGGAGAGAAAGATAGAAGAAGAAGCCAAAGAGAGAAACAAATATAGAGAGAGAAAAAAAAAAGAGAGGCAGATGGGGGCGGGGGGAGTGTGAGTGTGTGAATATTGAGGCCAAGTCAGTAGAAATGGGCCTAAAATTTCAGTTTGGCTTCCAGATGACTGCAGGCTTTCCACTATTAAACAAAATGTCAATATGTCGAGAACGTATGATTTCATTGGTGCGGCCCCAATACAGATCACAGCCCAAGTATCACTTAATAACTGTCTTAGAGAGTTGCCTAAGGTTCCCTCAGAGAGGCCAGGGAACTTGTCCAGGGTCACAGGCCTAGGAAGTGTCCTGGGCAGGATTCAAGCCCTGGTCTCTGACTCCAAGCCCAGGACTCTCCTGTGCCCTGCAGCCTTTCTTAGGAGGCAACAGATGAAAGAAAATCGACTGAGTCTAGATAACTTCTGGTCTCTTTCAGTTGTTAACCGTCACCACCATGGATACATAGAGTAGAAAGAACCCAGTGGGTTCTAGTCGAGCCATGGGGGCCCAGGGCTCCTTCACTCCCAAATTTGGGAGGGGTAGAGGGAAGCTGTGGTGAACCAGAAAACTTTCAACTCCAATGTTCTCTGACTCAGAGGTGGTGTTGAGCAGGTCCCTACCCTTGCTCTACTCCAGGCCACATCAGGCTGTGGCTTTAGGGTCTGTGTTTGTACTTGTGTGGGAGGAACTGCTTAAACAAACAGGCAGAAGCTAGTGGGGATCAGTGTCACTGAAATCTTTTCCCATAGGCCTTGCAGCAAAATATAAATAACCCTGTTATTAATGAATTTAAAATATTTATTTCCTCACCACCCTCAAAAGAATCACAGTTTATAAAAGCAGAAGGGACAAACAACACAAGGATGGGATGAGGAAGCTGGAGATGAAAGACTCTTTGGAAACTACAAACCAACAATTCTAAAATTCTAAAATCCCCCCCCCCCCGTTGAAACTGTACCGCCCCTATGTCAAAATGGATCCAGAATTGCATAGGAACTTTGTTAAATCAAGGGATTGCTCATTTCAAAGGCTCTGCTTCAAGCCACAGGCTCTGAAAGGTGCAGTCTCTCAAACACATGATGATTTATGTAGGCTCCCTTCGGTCAACCCAACAAACCAACTACCCAAAAAGGTATGTCGGCCCCTCACCCCCACACCCAAACACTCCATCATGGTTAAGGACTACAGGAAAGACAGTTATGAGAAATGCTGGATTAAACAAGTACAACACGTTGATTCAAACTCGACTTGGCACCAGAAACGTGGGGCAGGGCAGGGACCTGAGAAGTCCTCTTCTCCAGCCACCTAATTTGGGGAACAGAAAGGCAACATCTCTTGGTGGCACAATAAAGAAGAGCACCAGAGGTAGCCTAACCGGCTCCAAATCCTAGGTCTGCTACTTACCCTTTCCGGCTTCAGGGCCTCGAGGCCTCTTCTCCCTTTAAATCTATAACGCTAATCTCTAGTTCTCCCATGTTCATCCCAAAGATAACAAGTATTCTAAATACTGGCTGATGGCCCCCCTACAAGAACCATTCCAGGCCACCGTTAATCACCGACAGCCAAAGAAAAAGCCCACGGGTCACAATGGACAGAAGTTACCACCAGGTACGTAGGGATGTGAGCCCATAAAAGGATTAAGAAGCATAAAAGCTACAAGACTTGCCTTATGTATATTGTCAGAAGGTAAAGGAAGCCCAGACATGTTCGGTCACAGCAAGACTATTAGACTAGGAATCAGATGCCCACAGTTCTACCCACTGACCTCAGGGAAGCCTTTTCCCCATCTGTCAAATGAAAGGTTTGGGTTGAATGACCTGTGAAATAGATTTTTCAGGGCAGCTAGGTGGCGCAGTGGATAAAGCACTGGCCCTGGATTCAGGAGTACCTGAGTTCAAATCCGACCTCAGACATTTGACACTTATTAGCTGTGTGACCCTGGGCAAGTCACTTAACCCCCATTGCCCCGCAAAAAAGAAAAAAAAAGAAAAAAGAAATAGATTTTTCATCTCCAAAAATCTAAGCTTCTCAGTCCCTATAAAGGCCAACCTTGGAGAACAAGGTCAAAGAGAGGTCCTAAGTCCTAGAGAGACTCCTTAAGTGATTTACCTGATGAGAACATTTAGATTGAGAAGGGAGATGCATTAGACTGTGAGTTCCTGGAAGCCTAGAGTGACTGTCTTTTGCCTCTCTTTGTATCCCTACTGCTTAGCACAGTGTCCAGCATAAGATAAACAATGAAGAAATGTTGATTAGTTGATTGAGTTAGAGATTACTCATCTTACTGATGGGCAAACTAAAGCCCAGAGCATGGAAATGACCTTTCCAGGATCACATAGATCCGAATTTGAATAAGGGAGAAGACCTTTGGCATCAGTCACTGTTCTGAGTTTAGGGTTTCATCACGAAAGGCAGGAAGGACAAATAACAAAGAGAGCAGGACATAGGACAAGAATGGGGGTCACAGGCCCACGGTCCATCCAGGTCACTTATTCTAACCAGAGGCTTCAAGGGCTGCAGGAGGAAGACAGGCAGGGCTGCCTTCAATGTTTTGGAACAGAAGGAAAAGAAAGAAGGTAATACAAAAGCAAGCCAGAAGATAGAGTAAAAGCAATGAGCTGGCCATAGCAAAAAAAAAAACAACAACAACCCCAAAACCAAAAAACCAAAAACAAAGAAAATAAGCCCAAACCAAAAAACAAAAACCCTACAGAAAACAAGGCCAAAAATATCACCTCAATAAAGTACAATGAATGGATTTTTTTTTTCTCTGTTGATCAGAAGCACAGGAGATGTTTCAGGATAAAATGAAACTCTTCAGAGACTGAGCCTCTGTTCAATTTCATTCTATTCAAATTGCTAAAAGAAATGTGGTTTGGGGAAAGGGCCAGGACAATTATTAAAGATTTAACTTGGTAATAATATACAGTAAATGTATGTAAACACACACATGCATGTATGCGCATGTAATACACACACAATACAAACATGTATTTTATGCAAATGAGTAAAATACAGATATGTATATATCTATATTTCTACGTATTATTGTACACTTCCCAGAATAAACCACCCAACCCCATCACCCCCCCCCAAAATAATAAAAAGTCAATATAACAATCAGAATCCTCCACCCCCCCCCCTCGATCTGCCCCATTGGGGAGATGGCCAAGACCTGGAAGGGATCGGGAACTTTGGAGAGGAGGCAGTTCATGTCATCCACTAATTGCACTTGCGAAAGTGTTCCGGGTGGGGGCTGTTGCCTGCACTGAGCAGTTATGGAACTTCCCAAATCATTAACCTTTCTCAGAGCGAATTGTAACGGGATGTAGTCCCACTACAGCCTATTCAAGAGCCCTATTGATCTGCCACACACTTGGTGCCTTCAAAGTTGTTTATGATCAATATGCAAATTGCCCATGGTATTGATCTAGTATTAATTTTCAATTAGGGAATCCACAAGGGGTCTCTCAGGGTCAATACCTAACAATGCAAAGGAAACTCCATAGCAGAATATTCGGTCTGATGTTGATAAAAGCTTCCCCAAGCCTTCTTCTTCTTCTTTTTTTTCCCCCCATAGGCCCAACCCTCAATATTTTCCTATTCCTCTATTTCACATTCTTGCCTTTTTCCTAATTCAGTCCCCCTCCTTCCTTAGACTCCATCTCAGAGGCCTCAGGCTTGGCTATTATTTCCCTGAATCTTCCTATCCAAGACACTCCCTAAACTCTGTTCATTACACCCCTTCACAGGGACACTCCTCAGATGCTGATGTCCCCCCCTTTTGCCCAAATAGAGGTGCACATACCTCACACTGCTATATATGTCCCTCACCAGACCCAGGGACCATCATACCTCCCCCACCTCCTTCCCAACCACACATACCTTTCTTTCTCCCTCTCTCCCTCTCCCTTGCTTCTGCTTAGTCACAGAACGTCACCTTGGCACACTGCCATGGCTGGAACTGGCAAGCTCTGCACAGTCCCCAGAAATCTCAGGCAGCGGAGTACGGCTGCCGGGCTGCCAGGTTATGTTTGCCAAACAACCCACTGATGTCATTTCAAAAAATGAAAAAAAAAAAAAAGAAAAGAAAAGAAAAGAAAAAAGAAAAGGCTCAGCCTCAAATCGTCTGTTTCTTTGAGCAAATTTTTCTTCCTAATGTGCATAGGGGAAAATGTTAATTACTTTACCACTTGCTAAGGTTCCCAGAAGAGACTTTAGCCCTCCCTTCAGGAGTACAGCCTAGTGCGTGTGAGCTACTGATGGGAGGGCATCCCAGGGGGAAAAGTGCCCAGCTGGGACTGAAGTGACCTGGGAACACAGCCATTCCATTATGTCCTCTAACAGCTCCTGAGAGATTTGCGTGGGAAAACTCTGCAGCCGGGGAAGTTGAAATGGAAAAATGTTCCTTCCCCATTTCCATCGTCCTCACAGGTACACGGGAAAGAAGAGCAGCACCACCACAGCTCCAGGGGGAAGATGAGGACGTCGATTCCTCCCCTTTGCTGGGGTCTTGGGGGCTCCCACTGCTTTGATTCTTTACATGGTCCCCTCGGAGAGAGGCTGCAGGAGTCTTACTTTTTAAAAAATTCCACAATTCCAAGGCCCGAACTTCACACTGGATAGGCAATCTATCAGCAGACTCTCTTCACTGCCACTCACTGTGCTAACCAGCGCATTAGCTACCCAGGCTAATTGGTTTATGGATAACATTAATTACCATGTTGCTCATTAATGGATGAAATCTTTATTGGTTCCATTGATCAGCGGGACTTGTTAGCCGGCCTCCTAACCAATGGCGGATGTAACAAGCTCTCTTATTGGCATATCAATTAATGTAATCAATTCCTGGCCAGCGGCTGCCATTCGCTTCCCTGCTTATTAGGAGGTGAAAGACAGAGCCATGTCAAGTAAGCATTTCTTTAAAGAGTTCCTAATTCTTCTTGAACTGACTTCCTAGTATCCCGACACTCGAGGCTCATCAGTCAAAAAAACCCAAACCCATCTTTCCACTGTAAAATAAAGTAGTTCTACCATATCAGATTACACAATGGAAGAGGACAGGTAGAGAAAGGGTCTGAAAGTTATTTCAGAGAGATTGGACGACTGGCAAATCATTCATTCACCCAACACTTCTTGGAACCCATAGGGAAGGCACTAGGGTACTAGGTACCACACACGGGACCACGAGAAGACTAGAACGACACCCCGCTATCCTCCTGGAGCTTTATAGTCAAACAGAAGAGAATGCGTTCAGGACAAATGGGGAAATCATGAATTTTCACATTAGAAATGAGAGTCGACATCCTAGGATTAGGGCTGGAAAACCCCAAACAGGTAAGAGAAGACCAAGGGCAGCACGATGAAATACCAAGTCTTCCCTCCAGTCCACCCCTGACATTTGAAAATACTCAGTTCAAACTCCGTTCGTCTGGCACTTAATCCTACCACGCCAGCGTGGCAGTTTCGTGTAGATTATCATCTCCTCCATCACATTTTTATGTCTCCTTCACAGAAGATGATACAGTGTTTCAGAGCCTGCCTCGGTCATTTACTAGCTATGGGACCCTGTACAAATCATTAACCTTTCTCAGACTCGCACTCCTCGTTTGTAAAATATGGATAAATAAATAGTGGGCCCCCCCATCTCCAGGGATAGTGTGAGGCTTATATGAGTTAATATATATATATAAAGGACCATGTAAAACTCAAAAGGCACTATATAAATCCGAGCTATCGCATACAAAGCGAGCCCTCAAATATTTGTTGAACGAATGGGTAGCAAAACACCAAGGTTAGAGCAAAGCTGTAGTTTGATATAGGAGACATTGATCTTCGGGAAATAGAGGTCTTTGGGTGAGTTAGTTGCTTTAGAAAATCTCATCAATTATATGGAAACCCACATAGGGATGACTGAGGAGTGAACTCCACTGATGGCAAATGGAATGAATGAGGTGGCACTTAAGGAGTCGAGTAGAGTCAATACCCCTACAAATAACTATCTTTAGCTTTAGGAAATGATGGGCCCTTTTTCTAAATGCCCGGTCATCAAGAAAAGCTTTAAAAGAAGGACTATTTGGAATTTACTCCAATGAGGAAGCAGCTTTTACTATCTTGGGCTTATTTCGAAAGGCAGAAAATTATTCTACTCACTCAATTAACAAACGTTCTAAGCATTAACATTTACCTTGGGAAAGGAGGAATTGACAAGAGGGATCAGTGGAAAGCAGAAAGAGGAAAAAAAAAAACTTTTGAGAAGCAGCTTAAGCCTGAAAAGTGATGGAGAACAGGAAACCTCTTGGAGATTTTAGTTCTTGTACATAATTCTCTTCAGTGTTTGAAAATGAGTCTTGGAGCTTCTAGGATAAACAGTAGAAATATTTCCTCCCACTTAAAAATAGAAAATGATGTTTTTCCACATGCGACATCAGCACTTCTGCATTCCAGAGAGTGAAGAGAAGCAAAGCCTCTGGTTGGGCTGGGAAGGGGTGAGGGAGATCGACTTGTCAAAGGTTCTGGAGCAGGGGGGTCTTCTATCCTGAGTCAAGCACTACCACGAGATACTTTGCCATCTCACTGCCAAGGGTGACAGGGATGGATTGCCATCAGGAAAGGGCCAGTTAACAAAGGGATTTAGAGCTAGAAGGAGCCTTCAAAGATCATCTAATGCAAACTCCCCATTCTAGGGCTAACAAGAAGGTGTTCCAAGTGATCTGCTCAACATCACCCAGCTGACTGAGTCGTGAAAAGATTTCTTCCACATTCCAGATCACTGTACTGTGTAAAAACATTTTTATAATAAACTTCATCTGCTCTACCAAGTGCTTCATCTCTGTGCCAGTGGGAGTGAAGAGCTGCAAGGGGGGGGGGGGGTCCTAGCTCCAGTCACTCCAATGAGATGATTTTTTTTCTTTATTTTTGGTGAGGCAGTTGGGGTTAAGTGACTTGCCCAGGGTCACTCGGCTATGTTAAGTGTCTGAGGGCGGATTTGAACTCAGGTCCTCCTGACTCCAGGGCCAGTGCTCTATCCACTGCACCACCTAGCTGCCCCTCTCCAAGGAGATTTTACAAGTGTTTCTTCATCCGGTATCCAGATCCAAAGTACAGCTGTGCTTCTGTGGTATAGTCTCTACAGTGAATGGGGTGGTTCAGGATGTTCTTTTGACAAGGGCCCCCTCTCAAGAATGAGCATTTCTGGGAGTGTTCTTAAAGGCAAACAAACAAACAACTAGAAGAAAGAATGCCATGTCCTCTGGGGACTACAACTGTCATCTTTATTTCTTTAATCTGTAGGGTGGATTTCACCATGACAGACAAGTGTCTAGTGCCTTCCTCTTCAAGTCAAATAGGAGTCCCCTGGCTAGCTGCCCCTTGCACCAGAGCCATATTGCAATAATGTTGGGTAGTGTGGTATCAGGCTGGTTTGGCTGTCTACTATGGAGGTTCTAAGCTAGAACCTTGAAGGAAATCAAATCCCATCTACTTTGAAAGTGTTATTTCTGAGTTCTAGTGACTAATCCACACGCCTTTGAATCTTCACCCAGGTGATTATATATCAAGGCTCTTCTGCACCAAACACAATAATAAATCAAATCTTATCAGAGTTCAGCTATAAATCTGGGAAGACTCCAATAATTTCTAGCCAAGGGAATAACACCACAAAAGTACTTTTTAAACTAATTACTCAGATTCCGAAGTGCTGCCCTAATGAGCCTTCTTTCTGCCCAGAACTTACTAAGAGGAAAAACTACCTTCTGGTGCAGTAATTACTGCTCTCCCCTTCAAACTTCTAACTGGAGATCAATGCTGCATTTTAAGACTCATTGATTTACAATTAGCCTGGCTTTCCTGCTAAAGTGTTTTTTAAGCAGAGTTTACTTTTATTTTATTTTGAAATCTCTGAGATCTGGTTCTTGGATTTTATATCCTCGGGAGAGGGGAGTGGAAATCTCAGTGAGTGAGATGAGCATCTGAGGAAAAGGCTCTGGAGCCACCCCAAGTCCTGGTGCAGGAGTGAAGGCAGCGAGGGGGTAGTGGAGAGCTAGGCAGCTTCTTCTTGGGGACAAATGCAAAAGGCCAAAAGAACAAAACTCAAGCTGAAAGTGGGGAAATGAAGGAACCCCAAGAAAGGAAGGTGGAAAAGCAAGAAGGGGAGAAGAAAACGCATTCTGTAGCCTAATAAAGTAGAGCTACTGTCAGTGACCAGGGCAGCTCTTGATTGCCTCTGCTGTTTATTAGCATCCATAGGAAAAAAAGAAAAAGAAAAAGAAGGGGGGGGGAAGCTTTGTGCATCTTTGCAAAACAAAGCACTAGTTAAAAATAGTGTATGCAGCAGGGACAGTGTGCTAACATGAGGGTCCTGGCAGCTCCAGCATTTGCACAATCTGTCCCAAGAGGGGAGCAGAAGTAAGCAAAGCAATTAAGAATTTCATGCTGATTGCTTCAAGCATGTTTTTCTATGCCATAAAGATAATAGCATAAAGGATATACGCTCTCTCCTCAACCCCTCCCCCTTTCCCCTACCCAGCTTGACAACTTCTGCTTTCTGTCTTTCAGGCTGTCTTCTGTTACCTTGCATGTTTGAGGGCTCAGAGGCACTGGGCTAAACTGGTCTGGCACCATTCGGAGATATCTGTCACTCATACAGCGAAAGAGAAGCCAATGGTGCACTGGTGTCTCCCATTACTTTCTTCCAAAAGCAGACACCATGGGGAAAATTAAGCTTCCTTACTATTGTGTGAGCACCAAAGATGGAATGACTTAAGACAGAAGGAAAATGGCTTCTGTGGCCTGGGACTCTTTGACCCTTTCAAGCAGGCTGGCTGGTCTTGCTACTGCAGTTGGGGTCTCTTTATCATCAACCATGTTCTTTACTACCATCAGATCCCAAAAGCCAGTAGCAGAAGATAATCTTGGAGTGTTGAAAGCTAAAAATAAAATAAAAAAAACAATACAAAGAGGAAAATAAAAGCCAGTAAAACTTTTTGCTCATCCAAAAAAATGTATTTTACAGCAAGCTGTATAGCCCAATTTCAAAGACTAATATGAAAAAAGTGCAATTAAATCCTTGAAAAACTGACAGATCAGCAAAACAAAACCACCCGGAGGAGAGCCCGATTGAGCCTCATTAAGAAAGAGTTCAGTCTGTTTTTAAAACCCTTCTTAACACTTAGCTGGGTACCTCTCAGCAGTGAGCACTCCCAACGCGGCTGGCATAATTAGTGTCAGAACGGAAAGAAAAAAAAATCAACCCAGGAAATAGAAATTAAAACATCAGATTTAAGAGGAAAAAAAGGTTCAAATAGCAAAACCATTCCAAACTCAAACAATAAACTCCCATCATCCAAAAGAGAGCCACAGAAAGAAAAAGGGAGATGACAATATTGAATCGCACACAGAGACAAATATATTTATAGAAGGAGCTGGGGGTGGGGTGGGGTGGGGAGAGAAAGTAGATTTATGTTGTAAACTCCCCATCTCTAACCTCTCCCCCCTTCCCCTCCAAAATATATTCTACATTGCGGTCACATCAACTCCAGGAGGTCGGGCTAATGGCAGATGGACGGTAAATTGCACCAACCTCCACATCAATTATAACCATCACATGTGACAATGAGGAAAATGAGATCTAGTGACAAATTCCCTACACCTTCAGTCATCAGGATCCCCCATCAACGGTTGTATATGTGCGTGTTTGAGAGAATGTGTATGCAGAAGAGTATGAGTGTATTACATGTGAAAATGACTAGCAGGTAATAAGGAGAAAGGAGGCTGAGATCTATTACAGTATAGTGGGGGTAGGGAGGGAACACTCCAGAGATAAAAAAAAAAAAAAGATGGCAGAGAGATGAAGCCATTTTATTAAATCAGGCAAATTCTAATTTATTCTGCAGAGATGGAGAAGAGAAAATGGATTCATTCTCTGTGCATTCGCTTCCTCCATGTCTTCTGATCTGCTCTCTATCATCTTACAGGGTGGGGGGAAGGAGGGGAGAAAAGGTTGGGAGAATCACCCTGAAACTAAGTAAAAAGGCTTTCTCTATTAAAAAAAAAACACAGAAATATTTCCATCATTTCGATTTCTGCTCCAAACGATGGAAAATAAAGCTTTTGTTAGAGGAGCCAAGGGCTCATCTCCAGCTCTTCTGTTACTCCAGGAGATGGAAGGGGTTACAAATTCTATTAATTGGAATGTAAAATCAGAGACACCAACCCCAACCACCCTAACCCTCAGAAGCATCTTAATAAAGACAAATATGAAGAAATGATTAAACCTTGAGGCCCAGAGACCATGTCCCCTGCCCACTTTTTCACAACATTGGGAATAAAAAAAAAATGTTAATTTCAAAGTCAGGTAAATCCAAAGGCAGTAGTAACATATGTGGAAATGGGAGCCTGTGGTTTACTTCACTAACAAACAAAACAACAACAAAAACCAGCCTGTCATGTTTAAGATGCAATTAGAAACTCAACATCTTAATTAAACAATTACATCAAGTTAGTTTGATTGCCTGTGCAGTCTAGCTCTTCATCAGTGTCCTGAGGTGAGCTCAGCATTGGACATTCACAGCCTAGGTTGCTAGAAAGGGAAGAAATCCGATTACATCAAGCTGTAAAAACTGGAAGTTGTAGCTGTCTGTGGTTCGGTTACCATGTTCTAGGGCTAAGGAAAAGCCATTGATACTGATGTAAGGCACCCACATTGTGGTCAGGCCATAAACCATTAGTAACACTGCACTAGTCATGTCTGAACAGCAAGGATTATTCAAAGTGACATGCAAAACCTGGGGGCCTTTCGATGCCCTCACTGAAGAGATGCTCCATCAAATTGCTGGCCAGGTGCAGACAGCTTACTGCAGGGCCTCTTCCAAATGGGAGGGAGTTCTCAAGCAGAGAATCTCTGGGGACACACCCCTTCCCAAGCACCAAGCTTGCAACTGGAAAATCAAAGTTTTTACCCTGCAGTACAAGAGCAATCAAAAATAGGAGTCTATCACAGAGAGTAGAGAAATGGTACATCTGGGCCCTGGAAGCTAGGTTCCAGCTAAGATACACACATCTAACGCTTCATTAATACAAGATACCTTCTCAATATGGTGTCTACAACCAAAGGCTGTAAACAGATACAATTTTACATTGATCCAGTCTTTTCACCACCACTACTACCACCTACATTAGCCAGAAAATGAAAATATTTGCATTCAACGGCCCATAGCTGAATGGACAACCTCCAATCTACCATTGCGACTCATTGTAGATCTGAGTCTGAGAAGTGTTGACAGAGGTGGGGGGTTGCCTTGGCCTATGAGACAAGCTCTGAGAGTGCATCTTTTTTTTTTTAATTTCATGGTACTTATCAAAGTAGATGGGATTTTTTTTGGGGGGAGGGTGTATGTGTTTAAAATAAAGAGTTCACCTGCAAGGATGCACACTCAAAACAACAAACTCCAAGCTGTCATCTTCGAGTCACAACTGTACAGACTCCACACACAAGTATAATGCATAGTATAATTCCAGAACTAGACTGTGACAGCCTGGCATCTGACCTCCAAGGTACTGTGATACAAAGTTGAAATCCAACCAGTTATTAAAGTGTAGCTAGCAATCACCAGAAAATAGCCTTCCCAAAATCTGAAAGAGATATCCAAGATGGTGACCAAACAGCAAACACCGACTGGGAGGGTCTTCTATGTGCTCAGCACTGTGTGGGAAACCAGAGCCCACACTGGTGAAAAGACACCAAGCAAAGACTTTCACTGCAAAGCAAGGTATTAATGCGTACCCATTTACAAAATGGGCTACAGGGGGCTCATCAGGTTAGAGGATACTCACCCAAAGAACTCTTAAGACTTTTTAGTGAATCAACAACATTCTGATTAAAAAAAAATCCTCAGACAGTTAGGAATGCTTTCAGACTACTGGGATAATGCAAGAATACTCAACAAAGAATTTAACTCGCACTCTGAAAATCTACAGCCTTAGCTCATTTGAAATAAAAACAGTATATTACAGACCATTCTCTTGCTGTGCTTCTAAGGAAATTTAGGGGTGAATTTGTATGAATTGTGAAACTAATCTTCAACCCCGATAGCAAAACAAAGTTCCCTGGAATCCTTGACTGTTTAGACAAAAGCGGGTTTTCTTCCTATTTCTACCACCTGATTGTGTGAAATGTCTCCAAGTGCCAGGAGATGGGAAAGCGGCGAGTGGGTCTGAAAGGAAGAGCAGCCAATCAGAACTAATCTCTGTGCTGGAAGTAAATTCTCCATTCTGTTCTGGGAAATGGCGCACAGGCAAATGGGAGGTGAGGGGGGGGTGGTGGTGCAGAGGAAAGCCTTCCCCTTTGGTTCCCCTAACATTCCCGGCCCCCAATAAGGGCAAGATCCGATATCCCCAATACCTCTCAGCACAATTAGCAGCAGAAAGCATTTCAGACGAAGTTCCCAACTCCAAGTGATGAAGCTGACTTTATGATTTCTTTATTTATTTCTTCTTTGATGAACAGAAGGTTAATATAAGAACAACTCCTTGGCAAACCTTTAAGGGTAATTCAAGCGACACTGATGTGAATCAATGTTCCCTTTGTGAACGCATTACTTGGCAGAAACTGGCTTTTTGTAACCCCCTTAAACCTAGCCGGCAAAGTAAAAAAGGGGGGGGGATGTCCTTCAAACAAAAGGATGAGGTGAAAATAAAGAGAGGAGACCGCACTTTATTCTCTTTCATAGAAGCAAATGGATTTGGTGCTTTTTATACATTAATCAATCAATATCACTGACTGTACATCAGCGACGTAGCCAAGTTATGAATGACCTTTCTGGCAAAGAGGACACTTTTAATGCTTAGAAGACTGCTCATAGCTTAGCAACTTTCCGAATTTATGCCTGCATGATTACCCCTCGGAGGCAGGCGGCTGTTAGCAGCGCACTAAATATGGCAAGGTTAGTCGTTTTCAATTTGCGCACAAGGAAGGAAACAGTTGATTGGGGTGTCCCATTTATGTATGTGGTTGCTGCACTCTGGAAAAGGAAAGGACACAGTGACTTGTAGCCATGGAATCCTGAATTTTGCTAGTCTCCTTCTCTCCCCTTGGTAAATAATGATGGTGATGAGGGTTATGAAAAGAATAATCATAGCTACTATTCATATGCTTTTTGAAAGTTTTCATCGTGATGAATATATAGTATCTCAGCCTCATGATAACCCTGGGAATTAGGTTCTGAGATATTATTATCCCTCGCTTTACAGATAAGAAAACCGAGGCTCAGAGAGGTGAATTAAAGTACCTACGGCCCCGCAGAGCGACTAATTAACTGAAGGATTTGCACCCAGATCTTCCTGACTCCAGGTCCAGTAATCTATTTCACCAAGCCCAGGGTGGTGAAGCTCACAAGAGAACTACCGCCTTGACAAAAACCTGTACTGGGTTCCTGTGATGCTTTGGAAAACCTTGTGAGGGGTCAAATTCTATTTCTGTACAAAACAGCTTCACCTGAGAAATTAAAAGAAGGCAGCACTGATCACTATTCTGGACCACTTATCCCACCCTCCCTCCAGAACATCTGCTATGGTAAGAGACTAGATCCCTGGGGTGGCTGTGCTGGTCTATTTAAAGGAGTATTCCCAGATTGTAACAGCTTCCTTTCTCCACTAGGCTCCATTCATGTTTTTGAATGGACAGATCACATTCAATTAGAGTCCTCCAATAACAGGACATGATTTCATGTTTTTAATACAGTACTCTCATTTTGAGTTGTTGGGGTTTTTTTGTTG
Source organism: Dromiciops gliroides (assembly GCF_019393635.1). NCBI lineage: Eukaryota > Metazoa > Chordata > Mammalia > Microbiotheria > Microbiotheriidae > Dromiciops > Dromiciops gliroides. Next base: position 653,479,247 of record NC_057862.1, on the reverse strand, counting down.
TTTTTTTTTTAAAGCAATCCACAGAGAACAGAAGGGTGTTCCCACCTCAAGTATGACACTCACTTTAGTCTCTTTCCAAAAATAAATCATTGCCTTAGCCTTCTTTATCCTCTCCTCCCACAGAGCATGCCAGTTTAGAAATTCTCTTTACATCTGAAAAGCAGAAAAATATCACCTAATTGTTTGCTTTCTTTCTCATGTGTGGCAATGTAGCAAGTGCTCACTCCTGGTGTGGAATCCAAGCAATAGCATATCTATTCTGAGCGGGCTTCATCTGGTCAAGGACCAAGACTGCAAATGCAGGCACAACCTTTTTCCCTTCCATGTGGCTTCAGCAAGGTCAAGAAACCTGCTCCTCCTTCCTAGTCCTTTCCCTATTGGGGATTTTCTTGGTAAAGGTATCAGAGTGGTTTGCCATTTCCAGCTCATTTTACAGATGAGGAAAGCGAGGCAAACAAGGATAAGTGACTTGCTAGGATCACACAACTACTAAGTGTCTGAGGTCAAATTTGAATTCAGGGCTTCCTGGCTCCAGGTCCAGTGCTCTGATCCACGGGCGCCACCTAGCTGCCTTCCTCTACATATAAGGGAAGAGCATTTTTCTGACCTTGATGAGGGTCAGTGAAGAGACTCAGAATACATAAAACCGTACCAACTTCATATAAATACAACTTAAGGAGCTCACAGCAAGCTAATTATTGTATCTACAAACAGGGAGAGCACTCAGTGCAGCAGTGCACTCAGTGCAGAGACGGGTATCTATCTGAATAATACTGGAATGAAGAGGTCTCCAGACAAGCAAGTCTATAGGTACTTCAAGGAAAGGCAATAGCATCACGGAGTTGCTACTGCCCAAGGTTGGAGACACAAGCATACCTTAGGAACAATACCCTGTTTCTATTGTTGAATGTCTCACACTTCAGTTAAGTGGGACCAACTTGTAAGGAAGAACAGAGTCCACAGAGTGGACAAAGAGGCAGAATCAACTAGAATGTGTACATACAACAACTTAGATACAGGTAACAAGAAAAACTAAAACGGAAACAGGAGATCCTTTCTTTTTCTTTATTTTTTTTTCCTTTTTTTTTTTTCAGGGCAATGAGTGACTTGCCCAGGGTCACACAGCTAGTAAGTGTCAAGTGTCTGATGTCATATTTGAACTCAGGTCCTCCTGAATCCAGGGCTGGTGCTCTACCCACTGCACCACCTAGTTGCCCCCTAGGAGGTACTTTCAAGGAAGATATTTTAACTCCTTGGGAAGGAGAGGAAGGAGAAAGGTAAACACTTTCTGGATATTGGACTAGAATTTTTATGGCTTGAAAAAGTGATGTTTTCTCCTTCAGATTTTTTTTTCCTCTGTATTAGTCCAAATTTTCCATGCTTAAAGATAAATAATACCTTTTCTGTCTTCCTTCCTGACACCTGTTTTTTTTTTTTTTTGGGTGGGGCTATGGGGGTTAAGTGACTTGCCCAGGGTCACACAGTTAGTAAGTGTCAAGTGTCTGAGGCCGGATTTGAACTCAGGTACTCCTGAATCCAGGGCCGGTGCTTTATCCACTGCACCACCTAGCTGCCCCCAACTTGATGTTTTTACTCACAAAGAGGTGCTTCTGGAGGACCATGTTAATCACTCTTCAATTTGAGCTCAGTGCTAGGCACTTTCCCTGATGGAGACAAACATTATGGGGTGAGCCCCATGTCCTGTTTTATGCCTCACATGATCACAACAAAATTTTCTCTGGTGTCACATCTTTCAAGGAATCTTGTACAATTTTGACAGATGCAAGGGAGACACCTTGTTGGAGGAAAGCCTGTTCTGTTCTATAGCATCAAGTGCTTAAAAAAAACAAAAGCTGATAATGAACACAGTCAGATCTTGTTTTCTCTACATCTTCTAGTCACCTATGTGACTGTAAAGATTCAGCCTTCTGGAGAAATCTATTGTTTGTACAGCAAAGATATTTAATGTGCTAAGGCTCTGTGATTTTGTTAGTGTGGAAAACTCCCCAGGTGGACACTGAGCAGCGACAAAGAACTCAACCTACCCACCATTTAATAAAGAGGCACCAGGGAGTACCTGAGTCACAAAGAGGTTCACAAGGAAATAAATGTAGAGCTAGAGGGAAGTTGGAGGACACTGAGTCCAACACCCTTATTTTACAGATGAGGAAAGCCAGAGAGATGACTTGCCCAGTGAGGGTCAGAGGTGGATTTGAACCCAATCCCCCTGATTCAAAACCCCAAACTATCCACTATATGGCAAGATGGTCTCCACTGAAGAATGCTGTCTTTAGCATACATTTTCCCATTTTTCTTTTTCTTTTGTTGTACAGGATTTTCTTTTGTTATTAAAGCAATTTTCTTATTCTTACCAATTAATTTTGTTTAATAGAAATAGTTACTTCCCTCCATAACTGAGATATTATTAACATATTATTCTATGTTTTCCTCTTTTCCTCCCAACTTTCTGCTATGTTTAAATACATCACCCAGCAGGAATTGACAGACTTATAAGCTATGAGATGTAGATCAAATCTATTTCCTGCACAATTTCTAACCAGATTTCCCAAGTATGTGTGTTATGAGTTCTTTCTATGGTTTTTATTTTCTATAGGTTTATCAAAAACTAATCTTCTGTATATCTGGATGGGTGTTCAGTGTATCAATTATTCTATTTTATTACCTTTTTTCTCAATACCAGATAGCTTTAATAACTGCTTTATGCAGTTAACATGAATAAAATTTTTGTAATATGTTTTAAAGTCTGAAGTAAAAGACCACCTTCATCAGCTATTTTTTCCCCTCTAGTATGTCCCCTTGATATTCTTGTCCATTTGTTTTTCCATATAAAATTTCATTATATGAAGAAAACCTCTTGGTATTTTGATTGCTACTATATTACATATGTAAATTAACTTGAGGAACATTGTCATTTTTACTATATTAATCCAACCAATTCAATAAAAATCAGAATAATACCCTTAATAATGATCTTGTAGGGCTGTTGTGAGTCTCAAATGAAATTATATGAAGTGTTCTGTGAACTTTAATGTGTTCTATGCAAATGTCAGTTATGGTTAATATCAAATATATATAAATGTGTTGGATATTTTTTTACTTGTCCTTTTATAGGTCAAGAAAAGTGGTGTCTCACAGTGGATAAAGAGTGGACCTCAGAGTCAGGGAGACTTATGATTTACTTCTGCCAATAGCTTCCTTATTATTCTGGGGAAGTCATTTAACTCCACAATGCCCAGACAAACCTCTAAGTCAATGAATTTCATGTATCTGCTTTTTAAAAGAGTGTTTATTCTTTAAAGAGTTCCCTACATCAATCAAATTATAGGTCTGTCCTCTCCTTTGCAAAAAAAAAAAAAAAGAAAGAAAGAAAAGAACAAAGAAACTGAGGCTATGTGTATGTTTATTTGGTTTGATTTTTTTAAATGGTGTTACTTGACATTCTATGTCTTTGCTGTTAGTAAAGAAGCATAAAGTATTTTTGTAGGTTAATCTTAGACTCTTATTATCTGTCAGATTTTTGGCTGGGCAAGTTTAATTTTGTAGATATGTTCTCCTGTTAACTGCAAATGCTATTTTAATCTAGTTCCCAAATAAATTCATTTAACAGCTTTTCCCAGTCATATTAAAATTGCCAAGATTCCCCATACACCATACAAAATCAAAGCAGAAAAAATGGTCATCATTGCTTTGTACCTGTATTTAGTGGGATTACCTCTAATATTTCTCCACAGCATATTATATTGGCATTTCATTTAAGATTATTTTATGTTGAGGAAAAATCCCTCTATGACTATTTTTTGTGTTTTTTATTAAAATTGAATCTGGGTTTTTATCAAATACATCTTATGAAACTGTCGATAAAATGTATTTCCCCATTTTTTTAACATACAGCTTTATTACATGCTGTTGTTTTTTTCCCCCCTCACAATGAATCAATTTTATATGCCCAATATAAAACCTACTTGGTCAGAATGAAAACTCTTTCAGAAGGTATTGGTATATTATGTTAACTAACATTTAATTTAGTCTTGTTGTCTAGATTGTTTCTACCACTTTAAAAAAAAAGCTTACAGCTATGCAATATTTCAGATCAATTTCAATTTAAATCTAGTTAAATATATTTTTACATTAAATATATTTCTTGTAAGCAATATATTGATAACTTTTGTTTCTTGGTGTATTCTACAACTTATTTCTTTTTAATGGAAGATTTTAGATCATTCACATTTATCATCACAAATAATACATTTTATGTTTTTTAAAAATCATCTTGATGTTATTCAAACAAGCATTTATGAGGCACTTATGTGCCAGGCAATCTGATAAGCACTAAGGAGAGAAACACAAAATTGAATCAGTCCCTGCCCTCAGGGAGCTTACATTCTAGTGGGGGAAAAAATAAACCCCTACAAATGATATACACACCCAGGTTGACAGAACATATGTAAGTATATCCACAAGCTAGTTTGGGGAGTGGGAACAGGGTCAGGAAAGCCTTCTCATAGAAGGTAGCACCTGAGCTGAATCTTGAAGGAAACCAAGGATTATAAGAGTCAGTGGTGAGAGAAAGTGCCTGTCAGTGCAAAAGCAAGGTGGAGAGAGGTGTTGTGGAGTTCCATATGGGTAACAGCGAGTAGGCCATTATGGCTGGCTCTCAGGATGTATGGAGCAAAGGCATGTGCAAGATGACTGGAAAGGTGGAAAAGGGCCAAGTTATGAAGAAATTTAAATGCCAAACACAGGAGTTTACATTTGATCCTTGAGCTAATGAAGTTACACGAGGGGACAGAGAAATGATCTATAGAACAATCATTTTGGTTGTTGTGTGGAAGATGGATTGGAGGGAGTGGCAGCTGTGTGAAGGATGGATTTGACTGTGAGGCAGAGAGACAAATTAAGAGGCTGCTATAATAGTACAGAAAGAGGTAATGGGAGTCTACTAGCCATACAAGTGGAGAGAAGGGGACAAGGCAGAACAGTGGTGTCAAACCCAAATAGAAACAGGGGCCACTAATCCACATCAGGATCTCTTAGGACCACATACTGACTCAGTTTTAAAATGTAATGTTATCTTCACCCCACTGTGTTTTTCATTTATTCTGTTACATATTTCCCCATTTCATTTTTTTTTTTTTGGTGGGGCAATGGGGGTTAAGTGACTTGCCCAGGGTCCCACATGTAAGTAAGTGTCAAGTGTCTGGGGCCAGATTTGAACTCAGGTACTCCTGAATCCAAGGCCAGTGCTTTATCCACTGCGCCACTTAGCTGCCCGCCCCATTTCATTTTAATGTGGTTTGAGCCTCACTCCGGAGTATTGTGAGTCACATGTAGCCACGTGTTTGACATCTCTGACGTGGAGAGGCAGAATCAACAGACCTTGGTGCTGAACTGGGGAAAGGAGTGCACAGAGAGACAAGTGATGGCTGCATCCTACAAAGTTATGAACCAGGGTGACAGAAATAGAGATGCTAATTGAAGGAATTGTTTTTAGCAGGCAAAGTGATGAACTCAATTTTGGATGGTTTGAGGTAGCAATGAGACTTCCGGGTAGAGCTGTCTGGCAGCCAGTTGGTTTAATGGGACTGGAGGAATCTCAGCAAAGAGATAAGGGTTGGATATACAGATTAGAAAATCACCTATAAAGAGATAAAAGAACCCAAAGGATTGGATGAGGGAATGGAGGAAGGAGGAATCATGTTTCCATAAAACCTCAAATACAGAAAAGTGAGAAGAGGTGAGATCTTGGATGAAGGGGAATTCATACAATTATACATAGATTTTCTTTTCTTTTCTTTCTTTCTTTCTTTCTTTTCTTTTTTGTTTTTGTGGGGCAATGAGAGTTAAGTGACTTGCCCAGAGTCACACAACTAGTAAGTGTCAAGTGTCTGAGGCTGGATTTGAACTCATGTCCTCCTGAATTGAGGTCCGGTGCTTTATCCACTGTGCCACCTACCTGCCCTGATACATAGATTTTCAACAAAAAAGGACCTATGGAGGGCTGGCTAAGAAGTTACAAGCATGGCGATGTGGAGACGTAGAAGATCAATCAGTTGTGAAGCATTTATTTATTTATTATATGCTAGGCACTGTGCTAAGTATTGGAAATATAAAGAAAGGCCAAATTGGATCCCTACCCTTAAAGAGCTCACATTAGAACAGGGGAGACATCATTCCCCAAACTGTCCAAACAAAAGAGAGAGACAGAGACAGACAGAAAGAGAGAAAGACACAGAGACAGAGAACGCTAGAACAAATGGAAGGTGCTGAATCTGGAGTCACAGGAGACCTGAGTTTGAATCCTTGCTCTGCCACTTTCTCTCTGATCTCAAGCAAACCTTTTCACTTCTAAGCCTCGGCTGCCTCACCTCTAAGAGCTGGACCAGATGACTTCTCCGTCTGACCCCATCACCACAGTGCCCTCTGCCCTGGTCAGGGAGCACCTGAGTGATTGTTTCCAGTGTGAGGTGCTGCATTTTAAGGTCACGGAGAAGAACACGCAGAAGAGGGTGACCATGGTGAGGAAGGCCCTCAAGTTCATGCTGTAAGAGCTTGGGTTTAAGGAACTGGGAAGTTTAAACTTTAAAGTTAAAGCATGAAGGTTTTACTTGGTAGTGGGGGCACGATGACCAGGAAGGGTGAGAATTGTCTCCAAGGGAAGGAAAACCAGGGAACAGAAGTAGGGACAAAGAAGCCAGTTCAGGCTGGATAGGAAGAAAAGCTTCCTACCAATTAAGAGCCATTCAAAAGAAGAAGAATAGCCTTTCTTGGGAGGTTGTGATTCCCCCTTCACCAATGTCCTTTAAGCAAAGGCTGGTGGCCATTTGTCAGGTATGCTGCAGAGGAGATTTCTGGTCAGGGGCATGGGCTGAACGAGATAGATAGTCACTGAGGTCCCTTCCAAAGCTGACACCTGACTTTACTGTTGTTTGGTCGTGATGCCATGGAGGGTTTTCTTGGCAGAGATACTAGAGTGGTTTGCCATTTCCTCCCCCAGCTCATTTTTTTACAGATGAGGAAACTGAGGCAAAGAGGGTGAAGTGTGACTTGCCCAGGGTCACATGGCTAGGAAGTGTCTGAGATTAGATTTGAACTCAGGTCTTCCTGACTCCAGGCCCAGCACGCTATCTACTGCACCACCTAGTGGCATGGGGACAACTGACTTACAGAATCACAAACTTCTCAAAAGGCTGCTTCATGCCTGGTCTTTGGCTTGACAACCTTCTCTAGAGCTATCTCGCTGTATCTAGATACAAGTAGCAAAGCCTCTTATTAATAAATAACATTGTGGGGCAGCTAGGTGGTGCAGTGGATAAAGTACTAGCCCTGGATTCAGGAGGACCCGAGTTCAAATCCAGCCTCAGACACTTGACACTTACTAGCCGTGTGACCTTGGGCAAATCACTTAATCCCCACTTTCCCACAAAAACAAACAAACAAACAAAAAATAAAATAATAAATAAATAGCATTGCTCTCTAGACTATTAACAAAACATCAACCAGGAAAGAGATGTCGTGCAGAATGGCAAATGGGGACACAAGCTGTATCCAATGAATCACAGCCAGAATAAGTCCTGGAATAAATGATAAGCTAGGTGCAAGCAACAGGAAGCCAAACATTCCTTTTGTTATTTCACTTTAAAGCCCTTGACACAGAAAACTCAACACATCACTGAAGACAAGCTCAATAAGCCATTTTAACATGGTGGCCGTGAATTCTTCCAACACACAAACACACTGAAAGCCCTCGGAACAAAAACCTGTTAGGAACCTGTTAATCAAGCTTCCAGTATTTGCTTTGGAAGCTACCGGTGGCAATGGAGGAACATCTACAAGCTTATGCTGCTTATACCTGTTTTATGCACTAAAATCCAGACAAATGTTTCTATTACCCAGGGACAGTGGGAAAATGATATGCTGCCGAATATGGAAAATCTGAAGTGGCTTAGCAAATGAACAGAATGACCTCATCGCCTTTTATAAAGTAAGCCCACTCTGTGATCTCTCCCAGAGGAAAAGAATGGCTATGATGAAGTGGGAGACCCAAAGAGCAATGTGGCATCCAGTGTGGTATAATGGCTTTCCAGACATCCTAAACTGGACGTCCCATAGGATGGCCGAAACAGAACTCATCATCTCTATCCCTCAAACTCTCTCCTCATCTGGATTTCCCCATTAGTGTCAAGGGTACCTAGCATTCTCCTAGCCACCCAGACTCACAATCTCTGTATCATCCTCATCTCCTCACTCTCTCCACGCAATCTGTTGCTGAGTCTTGTCATGTCCACCTCCCCAATCTCTTGTATATTATTGATTCACATAGCTCCCAACCTAGTGGAATCCCCCACCGCCTTCTGCTTGGACTACCGGAAGAGCATTCACACTGGTCTTCCTGCCTCAAGGGTTTCTCCATTTCAGGATGTTCTCTACTCGGATGCCACAATGGTGTCCCTGAAGGGCAGATATGACTAGGTCACTCCTCTCCTCAAACTCCAGCAGATCCCTACTTCCTCCAGGACAAAATGTGGCACTTAAGGCCCTTTACAACCTGATCCTTTCCTACTTTCTCTGTCTCCTTACATCTTTTTTCTCCAGTATGCACACTGTGATCCATCTACACTGGTATGTCATTCCACCTCTTGACTCGGTGTTTCTGTACGGGCTGTCCATCATGCCTGGAAATCTCTGACCTCTCACCTCAGCCATTAGTTTCCCTGGCTTTCTTAAAGACGCCACTCAAATCCTACATTCTGAGGTCAGCTTTTCTCAGTCCCCTTCCCAAGGGCATTCTGATACCTTTCATTTTAGCTCTCACCAAGAATGTGTCTGCTCAGGTAGAGCACAGGCGGAGGACTCTTTCTCAGGTGGGTGATATGGCAAGGATTGGCCAAAGACAGAACACAGAGCTCTTAACCCATGAGCATGGTGGGAAGTGGTATTCTCTACTTCCATTATGGGAGCCTCTGAAAGCATTCAAATGTATCCCAAAAGCTCTACTTCATCTCTAATTCCATTTTATGAAGGACCAAAAGTAGGCAGTGCCACAGTACCATGTCTCAAGTGTCACAAAAGACAATATTTTCAAATCTAAAACATCACTTTTACCAGTTGAATCAAGTCATTAGCAGATGGAAGGCTCCACCACACAGTCATAAGTATAGTCCTGGAAATAGACCAAGTCTGTTTCCCAAGGAGCAGCCACAATCAATGGAGAGATGCTCATCACCAGTAGGCCAACCATAGTGACCCATGAAACAAATCTAAATATAAAATTTTTGCCCCACTGCAGTGAGGCCTTTCTCTGTTTAGAGGAGGGGTAGGGAGTGTTAACTCACAGTTTCCTATATAGAAACCTGACTTCCTTTACACCAACTAAAATTCCACTTTCTACAGGAAGTCTTCCCCAACCCCTCTTAATTCCAGTGCTTTCCCTTTGTTAATTATCTCCTATCTATCCTAGATAGATTGTTTTGTTTGTTTACATGTTGTCCCCCCCATTAGACTGTAAGCTCTTTAAGGTCAGGCACTGTCTTTTCCCTCTTTTGTATACCCAGTACTTAGCACAGTGTTTGGCACATAGAAGGTGCTTAATAAATGTTTACTGATTATGAACATTAACTTCAACTTAGGCTGATGAAAAAGTATAGATAAGTGAGGCCACAGATTCATTTTAGCATTTTTAGGAACACGGCAGGCTTTGTTCTTCATCGAACTATGGGGTTATTTCTCATCTTTCTGTTCTTACTACGTATTTCTAGATTTCCTTCCCTCTCCCCCATATTGTTCATTTTAGTTTACCACATCAGATTGGTGATTAGCAGGCTCTGTCCTTCTGGCATTTTCTTCCATGTAATACAACTTCAAATAGTTAAAGAAAACACATCTCAAATATCCCCTTATCCACCAAGCTAACTATTCAAGGTTCCTTCAACCACCTGACCTGATTTCTAGACCTTTCATGTTCATCCGCCCTTTTAAGAACGTTTATCAGCTTCCCCATGCCCCTCTCTCAATGAGGCTCTGAACTGTACACGGTGCTAGAGAAGTGGCTTGATCAAAGAAAGGCATAAAAGAATCTCAGAGGTTAAGGCCAAATGATGCCTAAGCAAGACTGTGCTCCTAGAGCATCCCAGAGCAGTATCCCACTCTCTGCTTAAAGCTAGCCAGTGATGGGGAACTCACTGCTTAATAAAACAGCTTCTTCGACTTTGAGGTACTTCTAATCACAGCTCTCTCTCTGCAACTTCTACTTCCTGGTTCTAGTTTTGACCTTTGGGGGCAAGCAATTTAAGTCTAATTTCTCTCTGACATGAAGAGAATGGGAACTACTGCTTCCCTAGCTCAGGACACTATTTTTCTTAACAGAGCCTAAGGTAGCATTAGCTTTTTGGGGTTGGCATGTTACATTATTGACTCATATTGACCCTGCAGTCAAATAAGACCCCTGAAGTCTTTTTCTTTTGTACATCATCTATTAACCAAGGCTTCTCCCATCCCACACTTGCCCAATTGATTTTTTTTTTTTAAATTCACGTGCAAGACTTGACATCAGTCCCTCTTAAGTTTTATCTTGTTAGATTCTGTTCCTAGTTCCAGGCTGTTGAGATCTTTGGGGATCCTGATTCTATTATCAAACATTAGCTAGCCCTTCCAGATTGCTATCACCTGCAAATTTCATAAACATGCCATTTATGTCTTCCCTCAAGATACTGACAGAATGTTGAACAGGATGCAGCCAAGGATAAAGAATGCTGCAGCATGCCACTGTAATGTGTGTGAGACTGCAAATGATCAATTACAGGGTTCAAACAGTATATTCAGTGAAAACAAATCAGCTCAGACATTTGTTAAGGACCTACTATGCACAAAGCTCTGTGCTTGTATCAGTGCTGTGGTGCAAAAATAATATGGCAAAACTGACTTCGAGGAGCTTACAATCTCTATTAGTATATTAGAACTTTTGTTTGTAGTTTGCTGTGTTTGTTATATAATCTAGTAGGGGAGGGGCAGAAAGGATACAAATGTAAAAAAAAAATTCTGATATAAGAGACTATGACAAATAAAAGTCTAAAGGGCTAGAAGAAATTTGAGGAGGAAGACAGTATTTTCACCAATGGAGATGGCGGGAAGGATCTATGGGAAGGTGGGGCAAGGAAGGGAAAGTGTCCCTCCCAAGATGGGATACCTGGGAAGGTATCGATTTTAGGAATGGGAAATCATGGCATGGAGACCAGTGTGGACAAGGTAAGAATGGAGATATAGTTCAGAAACTCAAAATGGAGAGAAAACGGCTGCGTCTGAAATTCTTGGACAATTTCTCCATAGAGGAAGTGGGAGTATGTGAAAAGAAAGCAAGTACAACACAAAAGGAAAATAAATTTACCTGAGGGTCTACAGCTTAGCCCCCTAATAAAGCGGTCAAACCTGATAAGATTTAAGGTCTAAGCTATGGCCTTGATGCCAGGTAGTTATCAGATAGAAAACATGAAAAATTCCTTCCACTCTGGCACAGAAGGACTAATTCATCAACAATACACACAGCACCCCAAAGGGCAACAAGTGCTTGTGTTCCCTGTAATCTTGCATTTTTGTACCATTGTAGCAATGGACAACCATCGGAAACAACAGAAAAATTGAGTCTTATGTGTTGATCTGATTGGAAACTTCACATTTTAGTGTTTTCTTAAGGTTAAAAAATGCCAGCAGTTTGACAAATGTGTGCCACTACTGACCTGGTACAAGCTAGCTGGGTGTAGCAGATGCCTGTAACCTCCGGTCAGCTCTTAGGGTATGGATAAAACCTGGTATGGCCCTAGAATGATCTCAGGCCCTGTTGTAGGCCTGATTCTATCTCCATAGGAGGCCTCAAATCCCACTGGATATTTCTGGGACCTCTCTGCACCATTTGTTATAACCCAGAAGTCCTGGGTTATATAACTATGACCCATAGGGGTGGAGTGGGAAGAACTTGAAGTCCTATGGTTAGTTTGTTCAAGCATGTACATGACAATGGCCTATCCCATATGACTACGAAAATTAGGCATGTGAGTTGCCAAAAAGAAAGTCTACATCTCATATAATGGGCAAAGAGAATCATTACACCGAAAGACAATTAGTGCAAAGTTCACCAAAACCTCCCCAAACCAAACACCTGGAGAACAGGTGTTGTCACAAAACTCCTGCTGCTGGGGGAAGGAAGAAAAGTTTCTAGAAAGTATACATTCACTTTCCTGCCTTTGTAAGTGTAGCACAGGGTGACTCAGAATCTCACAGTACTTCAGAGGCATCACTGGACACACCAGTTCTCATTGTAGAGTTCTGTAGCTATAGATGTGGGATAGTTCTTTCTCAAATAAATCCCTGATAAGAGCCGTTTATTTTTTGCAAACGTGGAATATGGCCAAAGGGTTCCCATTAATCAGGAGGTCCTGTTAGTTGGGTTCTAGTTAGTTGATGCCAAAGTTGAGGGAATTTTTTTTCTTCTCTTTAAGAGCTAAAGACCACAACTCTCTCAACCCTCCTACCTCACAAAAAAAAAAAAAAGAATGATGTCAGACTTTAGAGATAATCATCAAAAGAATTAATTTTCAAATATCTGGGTTCAAATAGATAACAGAATATTTTGAAGTATGGGGAATGACTATTTAGAACCAACCAACTGCAGTTTTACAGTTTGCTTAGATTTTTTTTTTCCTTAAGCTAAAAAATACTTAAGGATCCTCTCTAATAAGAAAAATACAGTGGAGTAAGTTAACAGTCAGAGCTTCCTCTCTTTCTGTTTAATGAAAGCCATGAATTGCAGTTGACAAGTGTCTGTTGGAGCAGGCTAGGGGTGTGTGGGGGAATGGTGAAGAGATCCCTGCCCCATCTCCGTTAGCTCCAGCAAGCCTTTGGTCTGCCTCCCATACTCAGCTATCTAACCACTTCCTTCCTACCAGGCGCCTCCCATTAGAGAATTTTATTAACCAAATGCTTGGGGGCTTGTATATATTTATGTTACCTTCTGCACTTCCCTCTTCTGCTCTGCTGGGGCACATAGAAAAAAAAGTTATGATAAACTTTAATAAAAACAAAATTAAAATGATTAAACCTTTCATATCCTTTAAAGATAATCTGTCCTCTGCTAGAAGAAAACAAAGAAAACCTGCTGCTGCTACATGTGCAGGAGAGAGGAGAGAGGAGAGAGGAGAGAGGAGAGAGAGAAAATATGAGAATGAATTTTATCGACTAAAGAAATCAAAATGAATTGTCCTTGGCCAGGTGAACCCAGTCTAACTGGGTGTGCATTAGTCTCTTAGACACAAACCTTCCTGTAAGTGGGGTCTTAATGCTATGTTCGGAGTTTTGGGGGGACAAGGATCACAGTCAGGGAAGAAGATGCTGTAAAATAAGAATCTCTTTTTGGTGGGTTGGTTTTTTAATTCTCTCCCACCCAGTCTCACAGAAATGACTGAAAGCAGTGTCTACAAAGTAAACACATCCTGAGTATCCTGAAGAACCAGAAGATATCATGGAAAACAGGGGCCTTTTGTGATACCAGGGTAGCTTTCATTCTGTTTGGGTCTGAGCCCATTTTCAGAGGATCTAACCACTGTAGAATGAGATCATGTCTGTTTGTGAAAGCCCTGAGTGGAGGTCAAGGTCATACCTGGGGCACCAGCCCTTGTAAGATGGGATAATGACTTCTGGAAATCAGGCATTTGGAGATCTCACCAGAATAACAAATCGAGGCAATGAGTTTTCTTTGGGTCTACAATCAAATAGTGAAATGAAATCCTGTGTGGAAAATAAACAGCGTAATCTGAGATGTCAACAAATTCGGCAGGGTTTGGCATGAAGATCATAGGCCCTGAAAATTAGGTTGGGGCACAGGGAGCAGAAGGAATTAAGAGGGACCGGAAGTTAAGTGGAGTGGATTTAGTGATCTTAATACATAGACCGCCAAGAGCTATTTTCCCTTTCTTCTTGGTATTTTGTTTTCTACTCTAGTCAAGAAAACAGTTTCTATAAGCAAAAAAAAAAAAAGAAGTTATTCTGGCTCTTCACATTAAGGTGACAAGACCGAAAGGGAAAATCTCTAGGTCTCTTAACTGAGCCAATCCCTGATTGATGTGGAAGGGCTAGTGATGGCTTTGACACTTCTGGCTCTTGTCATCACAGGCCCAATCTCCGCTAACTACATGGACCGATTTTTTGCAGCTTCGGGATCCAGATAACCTGTTCTTAGTTTGTTAAGGAAGCAAACAAACAAGTTTGATGAAACTGAAGATTACTTATGCACTGTTTCACTTCCTCTCAACCCTACCCTGAATAGTTCCACTTATTCACTGTTTAACTTTCTTCCATAATGTATCAACCAGCACAAACTCCAGAAAGGTCACCAGTCTTCACAACATGAGGAAAGAAGGAGTTTCTTACTAATAATATCTTGCTTCATACTAATCCAATGCTGATTCGCTTTTTTCCCCACTATGAAGATATGATAGATAAGGATGGCCCTGAAGTCAGAAAGACTTGGGTTGGAGTCTTGTTCTGGACACTCTCCAACAATGGGTAAGTCTGTAGAAAACAGCACTGGCTTTGGAATGAGAAGACCTGAGTTCAAATACCACCTCCCGTCTGACCTTAGACAGGTCACTTGAATTCTGTGGACCTGTTTTCCCATTTATAAAACAAAGGGGTTGGTCGGGAAGGCCTCCTTAAGGTCTAAATCTGAGATGTGATCACCTTGTGTGAAATGGCCCTAATACGGAGGCCATTCCCACCTCACAGGGTTGTTAGTCTCATAACATGAGAACAGAAGTAAACAAAATGCCCTGCTTTAGCTTCAATTGTTATTATACTTCTGTTCCATATTATGTTTATACTTGAGGTTCTGCTTGTGAAAGTGACCCTGATAATCATTTTAGCTATATTTCACATATTTTAATCAATATTCTTTTTTTTTCAGGGCAATGAGGGTTAAGTGACTTGCCCAGGGTCACACAGCTAGTAAGTGTCAAGGTTCTGAGGCTGGATTTGAAGGGTCCTCCTGAATCCAGGGCTGGTGCTTTATCCACTGAGCCACCAAGCTGCCCCCTGAATGAATCAATTTCTGTTCCTGATTCTAATTTCTTTCTTTCTTTCTTTTTTGGCAGGGCAATAAGGGTTAAGTGACTTGCCCAAGGTCACACAGCTAGCAAGTGTCAAGTGTCTGAGGCCATATTTGAATTCAGGTCTTCCTGAATGCAGGGCCAGTGCTTTATCCACTGTGCCACCTAGCTGCCCCCAATATTTCACATATTTTTTAAAAAATGGATAAAACTGAGGAACAAGGGTCTTGAAAAGTGTGATTTTTCTCCCTACCCTTACAAATACTTTTCTGGGATAATCCTGCCCAACACACACACACACACACACACACACACACACACACACACACACACACACTTGCTTAAGAGTAAAAACCTTTAAGTCGACTTCTTTCCCCAATGCCAACTTTAGGGTCCTTGCCACAAGACCATATGGGAGGTGAAAATGAGTTGTGCAAGGTCATTCTGGTATTTCCAGTAACTGAAGCCCTTTGGATGGGGTCCAGGACAGACTCATACCATAGAGAATTCTGCATTCTAACAGGTAGCATCATATAATAAAAGATCAGTTCCAATATGTTTTCTTTTTAACCACATGGCAGAACGCTATTTATCATGCCCAGGGGGTTTTGTCTCAAATGGAAAGGTCATCAAGGGGAAGGGCCATGTATTTTTACGAGTTATGTAGAAGCCAATCTGCTGTGCTTCCTACTGAAAATCTAACAACAGTAAATGATTTGAATTGATACTAAGAAGGTTGAGTTTCACAGGCAGAGTGATGTGACTCTCTAAAATTGGCAGCTTCCTTGACAAGAAGGACTCAGGGAAGGCACTATGACTAGCCTTGGTCGGACAAGAAAAAACTTAATGGCAAAGGATTCTCGGCTGACACTGCATTCTGACCCTTTTCCTGTCCCAACAAAGGTTTCTTTGAGCGCTGTTGGCTTTGTTTAGTGACTCCTTCCAGAAAACCTTCTTTCTTCACATGCAAGGACCTGCAACAATGGCTTTGTGTGTTGGGGGAAGATGGCTGAGAATTTGGCCAGGATTAACAGCACTGCTGAAACAATCCCGTCCACCAGGGGGAAGGGATCTCTGACTTGGCATACAGCATCCCCTTTGCTAGGAGGGAGGACCCAGCAAAGGGAATATTATGTCTTCTTTCCATGACCTAAAAAGATAATGATATGAAAGGAAATAATAAGCTGCCCTCAAGTATTAGGCCAGCTTCAAGGGAAAACTGCTGCAAGAATTGGAATTAAAATCAATGAAAAAGGTTATCACCTTTGGAGTCAGGGACAGGTGGAAGAGAAGCTCAGACACAGCCCTTGGACTTTATAAAGTCTAATTCTGGACAAAAAGTCTGACAACAATAGATAGCACAGTCCTAAGACTTTACCTTTAAAAAAAATCCTAGTTAAGAATTCAATTTCAGAATTCTCTGAGCAACAATAATCTTTTATGTTGATGCAGACACCAAAGGTTATGAGCTGCATTTAAAAAAAAAAAAAACCACTAGAAACTACAAAATGTCTATGACTTTGTTTCAAGAACACACCTGAAACTCTATGGAAATTCCATTCTTCTCCCCCCAGAGTGGTAATAGATTAAGATTTAAGAACTAAGAAAAAAAATTAAATGCCCATTTGGAAAGACACCATCTTCCACAGTGAAAAAATTGGTAAGCAGCCTAAGAAGGAAGAAAGGCAACAGAGGGTGCACATGATTTTGGTTGGAAAAGAATACAACACAAGGAACCTGGATGGGGCCCAAAGTCTGTTTCATTCTTCTTCACCCACAATTATTCTTTCATAGGAAACTAAGAGAGCTACTCTAAAAAGATATTCACATTTTCTTTGTTGGTTTAAGATATGAAATTGTTACCAGAGATTGAAGTTTGGTCAAGAAGGGGAGACCACTGGCCAATGTGAACAGAGCTAATAGCCATTTTGAAGCCACATGATATTTTCCCAAATTGAAACTATTTTTTCTGTTTAGCATTGCTGTAGTAATACATGATGGTATTAAGTTAACTAGTAAAATTTTGAGAAATCCAACTTTGGCTGGGGATGTCCTAGGCTAGTTCAATTTGAAATTGATTCCCTGAGGTGCCTGGCATTTTGGGGTGGGCTCTGTTTGTGCTAACAACAGAGTAGAAGTAGGTGCCAAGTTCTATTTCCCTCCTAAAATAATTCAGACACGGAGATCTAGAAACTAAATGGATGATAGTTGTTCAGAGAAAAGCTTTTCTTACACAGCTAAGTATAAGAATATTTTTTGAGATTAATTAATATTTGAAAAGATTGGCCTACTTGCTGGACAACAGTGAACATGTCAGACAGTGTAGCTACTGGGCCCCTCAGCTAAGTTCTAGAAATAAAGTCTTAGAATCTGGCCTAGACACCTTTGAGCTCCAACTTCTGTTTCCTAAATATATCTGTCACTAAATTCCCTCCCTTTCCTCCTCCTGTCACAGGTCGTTCCCTCTAACCCCCCCCCCCAAAAAAATCCTCCAAACCAAACACATTGTGATCCTGACAATCCATGTAAATTTGTGGTGCTCATGAATACCACCTAAGAGTTCTTGTTCCTAAAAGGATAAGCTTCCCTGAGCTAAAAGGTGAAAGTAGGATTATTACTAATGCCAAGTGTTTCAAGCAACCAGTCCATTGGAAAGGGACTTTGTCTAGTTATAGGCTTGGTGGCAACTCCCCATACTTGGTGGAACTTCATTAAGCCCTCTTTTACCTATAAACATCACACTGTTACAATTCAAAGACACTTTGAACAATACAGACCTTATCCTTGCCCCCACATACACATACAATTCCAAAGAACTGAATACATGATGAAGTTCAATAGCTAAAAGGGAAATTGGAAATAGCTGGGGGAAAAGAGGAAGAAAGAGAAAAAGATGGCGGTGCCCACAAAGACATACTCCTTCCTCTCTCAGATACCCTCTGGACCTGAAGACTTGTTAACAAACTCTTTAAGAATTATTTTCAAAAAATGTTTTTTTAAAAAAGGGAAAATGGGGGCAGCTAGGTGGCGCAGTGGATAAAGCACCGGCCCTGGAGTCAGGAGTACTTGAGTTCAAATCCGGCTTCAGTCACTTAACACTTACTAGCTGTGTGACCCTGGGCAAGTCACTTAACCGCAATTGCCTCACTAAAAAAAAAAAAAAAGGAAAATAAATTTCTGAAGCTTAAAGTAAATAACAAATTAAAATTTTTTTTCAAATGGAATTTAAAAGATACTAAAAAAAGGCATTAAAAAAATTTTTTTTGAGCCTTCACACTCGGGGCAGCTAGGTGGCATTGTGGATAAAGCACTGGCCCTGGATTCAGGAGTTCAAATCCAGCCTCAGACACTTGACACTTACTAGCTGTGTGATCCTGGGCAAGTCACTTAACCCTCATTGCCCTGAAAAAAAAAAAAAAAAGCCTTCACACTCAAGGGACCCTTCATTCAGGGGCACTTCCCAATGTGCTTCACATGTCCAGATACTAATTCTCCAGGGGCTCTTACAGTTGCCCTTACTCAAAGCTCCCAAACCACTCCCTTACCTGGGATGAATCCCTGCTCATCTGAACAAAAGACTCAACCACCTACCACCTATCCACACATTCCTCTACCAAAATACTATATGCCCAAGATTCTGCTTCATATTCTCCTTCCAAGTTTCTAAGAATTAAGCACGTGTGTGGACTAATGATGGGAAGTTCAGGGAAAAGTCGAGAAAGGGGAGAACAAAAGATTGAGAGAAGTTAGGAGAAAGGGGAAACATCAAATTCAGGATCCAATTCTTTTTGAGTTGGAAGGAACCAGAGAGCTCTAATTCAACCCCTCCTTATTACAGATAAGGACATTGAGGGGTTAAGGGATTGTTTCCCTTTTGATCCCAAGTGTTTGGACTTCAAACTTGATGCCCTCGTGGTATATATTTCAGGATGCTTATGTTTTATGCATATAAGGACACAATCTTAAAATGACATAGCAAAGGACAATGATCCAAGTTGAGGTTGATGCCTTGTCTCATTTAAGGCCTTGGTGTTGAGGCTATAAAGCAGGGCAAGTATAATAATTTCACAGAGCAGGTTCCATGATTTGTTTAACATCTCTGAACCACTAAGGAGAAGACACAGGCCTGGAACTCCAAGCCCTTGTTCTTATCCTGTGAGACCTGCCCCTCAAACACCATCTTCATTCTTGGTCCAGACCCACTAAAGATGCTGACTATAGGGCAAACTATGACTTTATGGAGATGGAGCATATTTGCTACCAGGGATCTGGGATTCAATTCAATGAACACTCACCAAGCACCTACTACATGCAAAGGACCGGACCAGGTGCTTGGGGATCCAGGAACAAAAAGATGGCCCCTGACCTAAAGAAGCTGGCATTCTATTGGGGAAATATATGTACAGAAATAAGTCAATATAAAGTAATTCGAAGAAGGAGAAAATACTAATGACTGAGATCAGTGGGGTGAGGGAAAAGGGCAGGCCTCAAGGCAGCACCTGAAGTGGGCCTTGAAGCAGGACAAAGATTCTGAGAGGGGGAGATAGAATGTTAAGATTGGAAAGTACCAAAGGAGACCAACTGGGTTGGAATAGACAGTAGGTGAAGGAAGGAGGACCTTAAATTCCAGGTTTTCTTGTGTCCCTGAGGCAACAGAGAACTATTGAAGGTTCTTGGGCAAAGGAGTGGCACAGTCAGACCTCTGCCTTGGGAAGTCTCTTTTGGCTGCTCTGAGGAAGATGAATTGGAAAGGGGAGAGACTAGAAACAGGTAATGCTACAGAAGGTTACAGCAACAACAGTACAGGGGATGAGGCCTTGACTGAGGCAGTGGCCATATGAATGGCAAGAAGAGGCCCGACTTACAGAGGTCAAATATACATGTGGGGTTGGGATGGAGGGAGGGAGTAAGAGGGGAGAGTCAAAGATGGCTTTGAGGTTCCATGGAAAGTTGTGTGTTTGCTAGCGTGCGCTCTCTGTCACTCTCTGTCTCTCTCTCTGTCTCTCTGTCTCTCTCTCTCTGTCTCTCTCTCTCTCTCTCTCTCTCTCTCTCTCTCGTTCTCTCTCCCTCCCTCTCTCATTTTTTCCCTCTCCCTCTCCTTCTCTCTCTCCCCCTCCCTCCCTCTCTCTCTCTCAACCTGTCCCTCTCCCTCTCTCTCCCCCTCTCTCTAGCTCTCCTTCTCTCTCTCCTTCTCTCTCCCTCCCTCCCTCTCTCTCCCTCCCTTCTTCTCTCTCCCTCCCTCCCTCCTTCTCTTTCTCTCTCTCTCTCTCAACCTGTCCCTCTCCTTCTCCCTCTCTCCTTGCTTCTCTAGCTCTCATTCTCTCTAATTCCCTCTTCCTTCTCATACAAGTTCCTGGCCCTCTAATGGATATAAATGGGATAAAGATATGTCATAAAATACTTCTTGAATGCCTACTATGTGCAAGGCACTATTCTAAGACCACTTTGGAGGAATATTTAAAAATAAAAATATTATAAAATTATTGAAAAATATGAAGCAGTCTTTGCCCCCAGAAGCAGAGGGAACTAGGCAAAATATGTTAAAAAAAATTTAAATCACACCACAAACAATCAAATATGTAAAATATGGCCAAGTAAACATAGTATTCAGGTAGGAGGCAGGAGACCCAAATTGGAATTCTTGGCTTCAAAAGACCATGATGGATCAAGCAGTGAAAGTAACAACCATGTGGTCCACTCCTCCCAAAAGAGTGAGAACAAAACAAAACTCAAATGCTTGTCCCAGACTAATTAACATTACAGAGAAACGGTGTGTCCCAAGGAGGGATTTCCTTGAAAGAAGGGTGTACACAGGACGCTGAAGCCACAGCTTATGTAATAGCTTTCATTGGTTCAGAACTGGATTTCAGGCCAAACTGGAGCTGGGCCAGGCCTGCCAAAAAACAGAGAAGAAGCAAATGCAAACAGTCCACACCAGCCAAGGTCTCTGTCTGGACACGGGCCACATCCTGGCTAAAGAGAATCTTCCAGACGGGCAACTTTTCACAGCATTGGTTGCAACATAGCGTTATGCCTGGGACTACCTTCCTGGAGCTGGCGTCATTAGCATATTTTGCAGAGAGCAAGCAGAAAAGTTTAATTGTCCCTAATTATCCAGATCAAGAAGGCACCCAGATAATGGTTCTCAGATTTCTTGCCTGGTGTCCATGTGATTTCCTTGCCTCTGGCTTCATTATATCTCTCCAACTGGAAGGAGACCATGGCTTCTGAGACTGCTTTCCCTAACAGACCCACTGGTTCCTGCGAAGGCCTCGCTTGGCCTGTGTCATAAAGGCTAGGCAGGAGACAAAGGTCTCTTGTGTGGAGGGGTCCGGACTTCTGTTTTTGCATAGCTTTGTGTGTATGTGTGTATGTGTGTGTGTGTGTGTGTGTGTGTGTGTGTGTGTGTGTGTGTGTGTGTGTGTGTATGGGCACCCCCATGTACCCAGTGAGGAAGGACTGAAATACAAGTTGTAATCAGAAGCCATCACAATTACAAATGTAAATGAACAGGCAATTGGCACTGACCTTTGTAGATTGTTAGAGGACTAATTAAGGCAAATCAGGAACTCTGCTCCAACAGAAAAACAAGATCGTATACGCCCTGAGAAATATCCCCGTCCTTGCCACATAAAGGGAAAAATACAAAGAATCATTCACACACAACACGTGGGGGTTGGGGTGAGTGCATTGCTCCGTATAAACTCCCTTTCCCCCCCCACAAAAGACAAGGCACATCGGGAACTGTACTCTGACAATTAAAGCCCCAATCATATCACAACTAGCCCTACTCACACAGATGGACCTCGTCATATGTCACTAGAGGGGGTTTCCCCACAACCCCTTGGGCCACCAGAGATTCTCAGAAGCACTCTTAGGAAAAGGAACTTTGAAAAATGTACGGTGTTCACTCAAAGCACCTCTAGTCTTGTGCATTTCTAATAGATGAAGGAGACATGTTTCTCCAAGTACTTAAAAATTCAAATTATTTTAAAATGTAGCAATCCAATATAGGTTTCACTTAAATTCCATAGTTAGAAATCTGTTTTCCCTTTGCTCTGTCCACCTCCTTCAAGTACCAACTTAAAAATGAGTGAAAAAAAAAATCAAGAGTATGGCCCCAGCTTCAGTTTTACTACAGGGTGGAAGCTATGTCCACTTTGGAGGTCAGGAGGAATATTTTAAGGTCATCAGAAAAATGATGATCCAACTCCTTTTGAGAAAAAGTACTGCATTATAACCTTATACATACTACATTGATGGAAATTTCGATTATAGTCTTCCTTATGCTGTTTCTTAGAAATTGTTCAAACTTAAAGAGTCTGTTTTATGCCAATTCTGAAAGTCAAACCCGAGAGTTTAGGAATAAACTCAGTATTCACTTTAGACGGAAGGATTTCCAGAAAAGGTCTGTTTCTAATGAGTCATTAAGTCAAACTAGTTCAATTTTCAGTGAGGTCCGAGTTCCTGATGACTGGATTGTGCTCTGGATTTCCTCCTACCTCCAAAAGTCATAGGACACATCAGTACAAACCCTATCCTGAAGAATAGAGCAGGACACGGTTTATCTATGTCTGTGCAGTTGGCTGATCCCAGCACAGGGAAGAGTCAAACACCTCGAAATTCCTCTCCCTGCTGTCATCCCCACAGGCTGTCTATACTTTAAGGTCTCTTGAAACTCCAAGGAATCAGGCCCTTCTCTAAATTATGTGTACATTTAATTACATATGCATTACAGGCATATTATGAGTAAGTAGTGCTCATCACCAACACAAACTGCCTTCGTGGGACTCAGAAATCCCCGAGAGCCTAAAAGAGAAAACAGAACAGAGAAGAACAAGGGACAAAAAGCATGAATATGAGACTGATGAAGAATTATATGAAGAATGACCCATGCATATGATGGAGTAGGATTGGCTGGTATTACTGGGGAGCAAAAGGGGGAAGGTGATCCCACAAGTCTCCTGCCTGTGGGGAGCCCCCTCTGAAGCAGGTGGCCAGCAATCTGGCAAGGACTGTTTGGACAAAAATACAAGGTATGGGGCAGCTAGATGGCACAGTGGATAAAGCACCGGCCTTGGATTCAGGAGGACCTGAGTTCAAATTTAGCTTTGGATACTTGACACTTACTAGCTGTGTGACCCTGAGAAAGTCACTTTACCCTCATTGCCCCACAAAAAAAAAAAAATACAAGGTAAAAAGAACCATCTGGCTCCCAGGGGGATGCCAAGAGACATGTGTCAGTCTAGCTGACGGTGACAGTCTTTATTCACCTTTGAAGGAACAGCTAATACATAGAAGAATGAGTTAAGAAGGAAAGTGAACAGGGGCAGCAAGGTGGTACAGTGGATAAAGTACCAGCCCTGGATTCAAGAGGACCCGAGTTCAAATCCGGCCTCAGACACTTGACACTTACTAGCTGGGTGACCCTGGGCAAGTCACTTAACCCCCATTGCCCCGCAAGAAAGAAAGAAAGAAAGAAAGAAAGAAAGAAAGGAAGGAAGGAAGGAAGGAAGGAAGGAAGGAAGGAAGGAAGGAAGGAAGGAAGGAAGGAAGGAAGGAAGGAAGGAAGGAAGGAAGGGAGAGAGAGAGAGAACAGGCAACTATCATGAAGGATGCCTCATTGATACCTGATCACATCACCTCCATCTCTGGGTCTCTGACTTCTGGGCTAGTTAAAATGGGATAGCTCTACTACTGCAAGGCATTAAGAGGAACAAAACCACTACAAAGTAGTTTTTTTTTTTTTAAAGATAAATCATTTTAAAGATAAATCAATCTCTCTCTCTCTCTCTCTCTCTCTCTCTCTCTCTCTCTCTCTCTCTCTCTCTCTCTCCCTCCCTCCCTCTCCCCCTCCCCCTCTCCCTCTCTCCCCCTTCCCTCCCCCTCCCCCTCTCCCCCTTCCTTCCTTCCTTCCTTCCTTCCTTCCTTCCTTCCTTCCTTCCTTCCTTCTTTACCAGATTTCTTCAGCCTCTGATGCCTACCAAACACGTCTATTTGCATGGCTTTAAATTTTATTCCTGGTGAAGGTTTTGATGTGTAATTAATGACAACGCTGTAATTTAAGTAATAGTAACAACTACCTTAAAAGAAGAGAGGTCCTGGTGAAGAAGAACCAGTGCTGGGGATGTTTGCTAGAGTTTATCCAGGGAATTCCTGTTACTTATAGAAGGCAGATAAGTCAGAATTGCATGTGGGGAAAATGTGCTACTGATTTCTCCAAAATAAAAGGAGTTAATTATAAAAAGGGTATACTCATACAAGCATGTCGGAAGTCAGTGCAGCTGTAAGCTTTAACAATTAATCAGATAGCTTTATTAGCTTACAACTGCACTAAAACTTTTGGAACACCTTTCCTTGTGCTTCTTTCATCATCACCCAGTGAGGTAGGCAACGCAAGCATTATTATTCCTGTTGTAGAAAGGAGAAAATGGAGTCTCAAGTGGTTGGTTGACCACAGCCAAAGGGGTAGTGTTGGTCTAACCCAAATGCAAGTTTTCTACCCTACCACACTTCTTTCTACTCCACCAGGTGATCTGTTCTAAGAGGCATCAGAAAACAATAAGAACCTACCACCTTAAATCTTCAGCAGAAGAGAACATCCATTTCCATTTAATGGACAGCAGAAAATAATTAAATTCTAAGCCCCACAGATGTTGCTATGGAACTGAAGAGTCTTCTGAAGCCTGATCACTTTTTTTTTTTTTTGGCATTTCCAAAGTGCAGGGACAAAAGACTTCCTTATTAAACCATAGCGTTCAAGTGAGGGAGGTGATTACTGTCACCTCCTCTGCCCCATGAAATCTCATTTGGAATACTCTGTTGAGTTCTAGGGGCCACATTTGAGAAGGACACTGACAAACTGGAGTATGTCTGTCTAGGGGAAAGCTACCAGGACTGTGAGAGGGTTAGAAACTATGCCATGAGAGGCCTGGCTGGGGGACCTGGGAAGGTTTTTGCCTGAAGAAAGGGAGACTTGGGGGAGCAATGGGGTGGGGGAAGAATAGGATGGTTGTCTTCCAAATATCTAAAAGATTATCAAGGGGAAGGATTAGATTTGTACTTCGTGGCCCCAAAGGGCAGAACTAGAAAGTGGATTTTGGGTGGAGGGAAAGAGAATTTGCTAACAATGACAGCTATTTGGAAATGGAATGGGATGCCTCAGGGAGAAAGGAGTTAGCTCGTCCAAGCAAGCTTGGTGAAAATATGCCTGGGATGCCATCCTTCTGTATTGTGGGACTCTTAACTTGCTAGAGTAAGCATATGACGATGCCATAACCTCTATGGGTCTCAATTTTCTCATCTGAAAATGATGGGAGTTGGCCTAGTTGCCCAAGTCCTATCTATCTCTCAAATTCTGTGGTTCTGCAGAACAGATGCTAAACACTTAAATAACCCATTTGTGTCTCAGACACAGGGCTCAAAAAAATGCATGAAAAAAATCAATATAGAGAATGACTACTGTTTATGGCTGAGACTCATTCTCTAAAAATGAGGAAGATGCAACTTGAAGAAAACTAGTTTGTATTTATCAAGTTTGTGATGAAATTCTAAAATTCTATGGATCTTTATCACCCTTTTCTCCTGGAACAAGTTTGTTCTCAAGTTTTTCAGTGGGTGATCTACAGATAACCAGAAAGATTTCTGAGAATGATGTTCCTGAAGTGATTTCTAAAATGATGCTAACTTACCTCTGCTTTCTTCTATCTATCCACTCTTTATTTATTTAGTACCTTGAAATGGAAACATGATCATTTCTGAAGGCCAAAGACAATACAGATTTTTTAAAATAGTGAAGTGGTCAGATCAAGAAAATCCACTACTTTAAGATGCAGTCAGTGGGAGAAACCTAGAAAGCAATGGAATGAAGAAAGACAACTCTGAAATGGGCCACATAAAACATGTTAGGTTTTAAAACAGCCAACCATCTGTTTCATTCCATGTATAAAATTTCATTCAGGACACTATTAGGACAAAGGAATCCTTATTAGAATAAAAGAAATGACTGAGGATCTACAGGAGGGGTCTTTAGCCTCCTTTGGTATAATTGGATTTCTTTTGGAAGTCGGGTGAAGCCTGTGGACTTCTTCCCAGAATCATGTTTTTAAAGAATCGGAGGAAATGCTAAATTTCAGTTAGATATGAGTGAAAATAAGGATGTAATTTTTCTTCCGTTCAAGTTCATGGACATCCCAAAACCTAACTACAAGCCTTAGGAGTGTACGGACCTTATGTTAAAAACCACTTGGCTACAGGAATCACGTTATGAGGAAAGACGAAGGAAATGGAGGTTCTGAGTTTAGTAAGAAAGAACTAGAGGATTCTGGGCACTGTGGTGCATGCCATAATCTCTGTTTACAGGGAGGTTGAGGCTGGTGGGGTCACTTGAGCTCCTGAATTGCAGGAGGATTAAGCTGATGAAGTTTTCCACACTACCTTTGGTACCAATAAATTGAACCTCCAGGTGAATGGGCCGGAGTTGAAAATGGATCGAGTAAAAGCTTTTGGGCCAATCAGTGGTGGGATCAGGCCCATGAGTGGCTGCTGTACACTGAGAATCTGAGTGAGATAGGGAGACCAAGTCTCACACCAAAAAGAAGGAGAAGAAGGCGTTTAAAATATATTGAAAATCTACACGTTGTCAGGGATCAATCAACAGCAAGGAGGACAGGGAATCATGAAAAGTGAAATACCAAGAACTGACATAATCAAGCCAAATAAAAAAATAAACTAATATATTACACGAGGAACCCTTTTAATGGTAATGTTGCTGTTATACTTTAGAGGAAGCTGCCCAAAGGCCCTAAGCCAGGGCGTTTCTAGCTGGAAAATGCTTAGCATACTGCCATCACACATGTGACTACTTAGGTATTAATTAATGGTGCTGGAGAGCAAGCTGAAACTCTAATGGCTGAGGTATTTAGAATTATCCTAGATAAAGCATCTTCAAAAACCCCGGAGGAGACAACCTTGCAAAGACCTAAAGGTTACAGCAAAAACTGGAGTTGTGCCTTAATAGACCATCCATGGATGCAGCACCAACTTTTCTAAACAAGTTGTATCTACAAAAGAGCTGAAGAAGAAGTAGTTTGACTTTCTACTGTAATGTCAAGAAACTCAATGGTTACATCAAAGGCGGAAAAAAATTCTCTCATTCCTCTGGATAACCTAACAGCTTAGACAAATATTAACACTTAAAGGAAATTCCGAGGTGAGAGAGAAATCTCAGAGTTTTACACATCTACCTTTTCTCCCAAAGGTGCTTTGAAAAATACACATACTACACATCGCTGCATGTGCCCAAGGGCCTTAATATCCCAGTATTAAGATGCTCAAGCTAAGTTTTCTAGTTATCAGTCCTGATATTGAATTGGAGATTCTTCATGACCAAAGAGCACAAGTTTCATTTAAGTCCTAGATTCCCTTGACCAGAACTGTGATTAATAATAACTTAAAAAAAAAAAAATTCCCTAAGATTTTCATAACCCAGTTCCTGTGTGAGTTTGTGGGTTATTGTTGCTGTTGTTTTAATATAGTAAAAAGGGGGTAACCCCTTCAAAGTTGGAGGCTAGACTCTTAAACCACAAACCACCTCTCTTTCTGAAAATTTAATACTGCATGCAGCAACATTTGTTTCAAGCTAATTCTGGCCATAATTTGAAGCCACATTCTGTATTTGAGGCACTGACAGAGTTCAAAACAAAACTCCTTTTCTCAGAGTTGGCCTCATTGGTTGAGCAGTAAGTTTTAATTGCCTGATACATTATCTTTTATAAAGATTTAATTCTGTACATGCGTCCAGAGATCCTAATTAAAGCAGCAGCAGATTCCTACAAATCATACCTATCAATACTTCTTCCAAAACATATTTGTAATCTTTACAGTTTCACGTATTGTTTAGTTATAGATATGTGGTCTATAGCCACCGATACCCTCTTGCACAAATCAAATCAAATCAAACCAAACCAAACACAGTAACAATCCTTCAGGAAGTCCTACAAGGTTGGGTCTCTCTAAAACCTTAAAATCCCCAAAGTCACATATGGAGGGAAAAACCAAAAACCAAAACCCACAATCTTGGGTTACTGCAACTCAGTATCAGAAGAAGGAAGAAACTGTCTGCAAGAGAGGCCACTCACCTGGCTCAGTGGCCGGGCACTTGCGGATGGTGAAAATTTGCCCCAAGTCTTCTTCTTCCTCGGGAAGGCCCTTCTGGAGTCTCTGCAGCTTGCGCAAGCTCTCGCTCCGCTGATGTTTCATGGAGCGCACATGCTGTATGAGGTTAAGCTTGGCCTTGGTGGAATAGTTACACAGGACACAATGATAGTAGCAGCTCTCTCCCTCTACGCCAGTCTCGTGCTGCTGAAGGTGCTGTGAACAAAAGACAGGGACTAGAGTGAGTGGGTCTGCTGGCCAGATTCCCTTCCCTCCATAGGCTGCTCCCTCCAGGCTGGAATCACCCCAGTTCTAGTCATTTCGGCAGTTCCCGGGCACTTGAGGAGAAAGTTCCTGGCCACCGGCTGAAAGCACTCAGTAGTTAGTGCTTCACGTGGGTGCTCCCTCTCTCTTTACTATCTCCCCAGTTTACCCCTAAACAGTGCTCCATGCATGCAGTTCAATGAAGTACACAGACTGTCTCAGCCAGGTAGGCCAGCAAGAGGGTTGATTACAATCTTTTCAACCACAGCCATAGCCTGATAGTAGAAACCCTGACCTGGAGACTCCCTTCCCCGGGGACAAGAGGAAGAACAATTTCTCCCAAATAACTTGCTGATGTGACTCGTAGATTGTGAGCACCTTGAGGGAGATGGACTGGTTTTGCCTTTTTCCGTAGGCACACAGTAAGTGTTTAATAAAAGCTTGCACACTGGACTCTAAGGCGCACCGAATCACCCAGTGGGCAAAACTCCATTCACGGGAGTCTGTAAAGAGAAACTTCAGCAAGTCTGGATACAAATACACCAGATGCCCTTCAATGCAGGGAGGGTGACCAGCCTCAGGAAGCAGAAGACCTGCCATCCTCCAAAGATCTGTCCATGCAAGAAGAGGACCACAGCTAGAAGGAAAACTACAGGAGGAGCCAGGACTCGGGGGAGGGCCTCCCACAAGCCAGATAGTCTTTCTTTTGATCCTGTACTCTTTTCATCCAACATCCTTCTGGAGACAGAAAGAAATGTTTTAAAGTGTCTCAAGAGTTTTCTCTCTCTCCACTCTGAAGTTCTTGGTAAGGGAAAGGCCATGCCGCCATGAATGGTACTGTCCACGGGAGGCTTTAAGTCTTTCCTGCTGTGCATGTGATTTATCACCAAAGAAATACTCAGAAGGGGCAGCTAGATGGCGCAGTGGATAGAGCACCGGCCCTGGATTCAGGAGTACCTGAGTTCAAATCCGGCCTCAGACACTTAACACTTAACTAGCTGTGTGACCCTGGGCAAGTCACTTAACCCCAATTGCCCCTCAAAAAAAAAAACAAAAAACAGAAATACTCAGAAGTCACAGAGAGTCATTAGACAATGTTCATTTTTTCAAAGGAGCATTTCTAAGTGACCCTCCCTAGCATGCTGTAGCTGAGGCAACTAGCCTGCCTGCCCGGCGTGCCCCTCTACTCTTTGCTCCCCTACAAGGTATCCACATCCTGTGGAATCTGTGCTTCCTTCCTCTTGGAATGCTATGTGTGCAACTTAGAACAAAACCCTAAAAAGAGGCTGTCCTTTATGGCGAGTCCCTAAGGCACTTCTGGGATGCCCTATAGTCAGAGGAAGATCAATTTAAAAAACAAAACAAAACAACAACAGCAACAACAAAAAACAAACCCAAGGACAACAAAAAAAGATGAGGAAACCTAAGAGTGAAGATAATTCCTGTTTGATGACACTGTTCCCGAAACTCATGTGTTCATACACATGTCCTCAATTCACTGAAAAGGTGTGAAAAATCTGGAGACATGTTTGCACATTGTTTGGAGCGGGAACATGATTGCCTTGAGTAATCCAAGTAGAAAATGATTATGGATTGAGCTCTAAGGCCTTCAGCCCTTATTCATACACACAAGCGAAATTATTCTGGAGAAATTCTTGCTCTGGAATACGGACTCACAGATCCTTGGTAAGGGTGAACACCCAACAGGAAAATTCCCTCTTTCCAAATGGGTGGATTAACACACTCACATGTGGTACACCTTGGAAAAAAAGAAATCCCTTCAGGAACAACCATTCTAGAACAATGTGACAATCAGAGGAAGGCTGAGTAATGTTCCATGTTCTAAGAACCACAGCCGGGGTAAAGCAGTTCTGTTGGGATAACTTAACAAATTCCATTATGTATTCACTCCCTAATTGCCTTCCCCTCTGTCCCCACCCCAACCGCCCATCAGAGGTGTGTTTAGAAGAAGATTTAGTAGGAAAAAAAAGAGTGAAGGAGAACTGTTGTGTGAATATATCCTAAGGTACCAAACATACCACTGTGGTCCAGGACTTTCCCAGGGAGGCTCAAACCAAATTAAAATGTAATTGGGAGGGGCAGCTAGGTAGCATAGTGGATAAAGCACTGGCCCTGGATTCAGGAGGACCTGAGTTCAAATTCGACCTCAGACACTTGACACTTACTAGCTATGTTACCCTGGTCAAGTCACTTAACTCCCACTGCCCTGCTTAAAAAACTGTAATTGGGAAATATGTAACAAATCGAGTATACAGTCAAACACAGATAATGTCAATGTGTGGTTTTCTAAGTCAACCTTCAGCTGCAGGGTCCTTATGTATGGGGTGGTGGCCCTCATTTCTATCTGAGTCTGACACCCCTGTTCTAAAGGATCCTAAGCTCGGACACTGGAGAAGCTGTAACTGGTTTTATCACAGAGGGTTGGGCTGTCCTCTGCCCCAGGAAGGCTCTTCCTCATCTTGGCCTCCTGGCTTCTCTTTAGTCTCCGCTAAAATCTCTCCTTCTACAAGAAGCCTCTCCCAAAGAAGTCCTTTATCTGACGACTAGGCTCCATTTATCCTGTCTATAACGTGTGTGTACAAAGCTATGTGCATGTTGCTTCCCCCCTTAGACTGGAAGCTCCTTTTGCTTTTCCTCGACTCCCAAGGGCTTTGTGTCCCACAGTGCCCGGCACATAGTAACAGGTGCTCCGTAAATGACGGATGGCCCCGTCTGAGGTTCTCTTTCCAGTTATCCTTCCTCCTGCCTCTCCCCAGGTGGTCTGATTAAAACTCAACGCCCACTAAGCCATTTGCGTGAACGAGGGCTTGGCGTCAAACTGGAGGGAACGAGATTATAGGATGACTATGAGTCTTAGGTCACAGAGACCGGAGAATTACCTTTAATAAAACTACAACTAAAACTGAATGAATAGAGTCATGGAATCCAAGGCGAGAATTTGAATCGAGGGATCTTGGTAGCATCATAAACCACGAAACAAGTCATTCTCATTCCCTCTTTGCCTCTAAGCCTTAACTCTCTCCTCTACAGCATCACTCATCACCCCCCCCCCCAGAACAGGCTTTCCTTATGATCAAGTGCGACATTTTTTAAAAATATAAAATTATATTATGAGTCAGTTATGTCTACCTCAAAGTAGCTTTGAATTTCCACCCACCCACCCTGAGATGCCCAAGAATAAGGAACATGGCTAAAAGGGTTCTAATGGGGTTGCTAAAATGTCTGTCAAGCCTTCCTGAATCTGTAGATTCTTGGGTTAATTTCTAAATCAGGACAATTGTCTCATCCTGCAAACCCTGACTTTAAAATCTCGACAGAGTAAAGATGCTGCCAATTCACTCTGCCTTCTGGTGTCACTGTCATTAGTCATTCTCTTGGGACAAGTAGAAATTATTTTGTCTATTATTTCAGATCCATTTCCAGGGGAAATGGTTATATAAAGCCAACTACTGAAAAAGAGTTTTAAAAAAATCAGGAAAGGGGGGAAAACAAAACAGAGTGACTATTCAGTGTTCTCCCATAAGCTTGCAAAAACTATGGATTGGGGGCAGCTAGGTGGTGCAGTAGATAGAGCACCAGCCCTGGATTCAGGAGGACCTGAGTTCAAATCCGACCTCACACACTTAACACTTACTAGCTGTGTGACCCTGGGCAAGTCACTTAACCCCAACTGCCTCACTAAAAAAACAAACAAACAAACAAAAAACTATGGATTGGTGGGCTGGTCCATTCCCTTAAGGTATTAGGTCAAAAATTCAGAGCAAATAGTTTTCTAGTCTGCGGAGGAATGTACACCTAAATTGCTGTGTATTCTCTTGACTCTTCTATCCATTCTCAACTAGACTAATGTACTGGCAAGACCCCTGGATTTGAAATCAAAAGACCTGGCTAGGAATACCATCTCCACCATTTTCTCACTTTTGCTTCATTTTCCTCTTGAGAGATTTGAACTACATGACTTCTAAAATCCCTTCCACCTCTAAATCTATGAAACTATATATCTGCATCTCCCGGTGGCCTACCTGGAAGTTCTGAAATATCCACTTACTATAATAGTGTCCCAAAATTCCAACTTCCAGACAACATAGAAACACAAATACCAATAATCGATCCAACTTCAGGAATATAAGATCTAAACCGACGTAGTTTTACTATTTCTTTAAGTAACCTAGAACAGAGGTATCCGCCTTGGAAGGGCCTGTGATAGCCCATAAAACTCCCTAGCGCTGCTCGAA
The DNA here is from genome assembly GCF_019393635.1 of Dromiciops gliroides. Lineage (NCBI taxonomy): Eukaryota > Metazoa > Chordata > Mammalia > Microbiotheria > Microbiotheriidae > Dromiciops > Dromiciops gliroides. The sequence goes on along the minus strand of NC_057862.1, from coordinate 653,446,462 downwards.
CCAGAGCAAAACTGATTAACAAAATAAATAAAAATGCAACAAAACATAGATGTTAATTTGTGGTTTTCTAAGTCAATATGTGACTATACAGATCTATTTCTAATATGGCTTCAACACCACTGCCCATCTCTGACCCACGGCACTGTCTCTCCAGTCCTCCCAATTTCCAGAGACTGAGATACCCCTGGTCCCACTTGTGTATCTGCCAGCCACCACCCTGTACAACGTCGTCCTATCAGCAGAACTCCAGGCTTTGCTCTGGCCTAATAAGAAACAGGAGGGGGCTAGAGAGGCACATCTGATCCCAATGGGGTAAGTCAGCCAACGACACTTCTAACCCTCAGAAGGGAGTAAGAGATGTTTTCATTTGGAGTAGGAGAGAGAGAATAATTTGTTCCTGACCCAGCTAATTAGAATACCCTCAATTGGGATCACAATGTATTTAATTAAATTCACTGTAATATATGAAGAATCCACCAAGGCACAAATCCCAATGGTACACTCAATAAAGGAGCTGCTTTCTTTCAGAGTTCCTTCCCTTTCACGAGTCAGAACATTTTCCTCCCTCCCCTCCCTATCATCGTGAATTCCTTTACCTTTTCTTCTAAAATCTGGGATTCCCCTCTAATCCCATGGGAAAAGTACTACGTTCAATTCAATTTAATTTTAATTCAACAAATATTTATTAAGTTTCTAAAAAGGGCCAGGCCCCGGGGATACAAAGAGAAATACAAGACAGACCTTACTCTAGAGAAGCTAACGATCTAAACCCCTTGACGATCGATTGCTCATCAGGTAGGTTATCGTGGGCTCTTTTTCAAGTATGGGCAGGGCATAATGGCCACCAATATCCCTTTTAACTCTACATTCCGTGTGTGTGTGTGTGGGGGGGTGCTGCCAGAGACACAAGTAACTAGACTGCAAGGCAGAATAAGATATGTCCAAAGGAGAGGTCGGGGAAATGTGCTAGGAGACATTTATGGAGCAAGAAGCTGACCTTCCCCTGGTTTGGGGGGGAAAGTAGTGGGTGCAAAGTGCTGAGAAAGGCAACACAGAGGCCTCAGAAGAGGGGCCGGGTGTTCGATGAGAGGCCAGTGCTTCAGCAGGAGATCTGGGGCTGGAGAAGAGGAGAGTTTCAGGCATAGGATTTGTATGGGCAGGCAGAAGGATTGAGATTGGAAAGGAGAAGATGAAAAGGGAAGTGGACAGGAGTCCCGGTGACTGTAGCGAGAGGTAGGAAGAGGGGCACGATTGAAAAAAAAGGATGGAAAGACAGGTTGCTCAAGAATCACCAACATATGGGACTTATGAAAAAAGTGGATGTGGGATTATTGTCTAATGTTATGCATTTAAGGAATTATGGGGGGAGTATTTTTTTAGTTCTTAAATATGTTGCCTGAGCATGCATATATACAAACATACATGTTTATACATATATACAGAGAAAGGTAGGGGGACAGACACAAAGAGAGAGGGAAACAGAGGGGGGGTGGGGAGGGAAAGAGATGGTGGATACCAGACCGGACAATCCAAAGCATGGTCCTGACTCTAGGGGAGTGATAGACCCAAAAGGGATCGGGCGACATGGGCTGTGGTTTGAAGGGGGCCAGTTATAGGAGCAGATATTCTGTTAGGGCGGTCCTTACTGTGCCTCAAACAATGAATGGTGTGAACATATCATGTGTGATGGGGAATATCACAGGGGCTTGGCAGCTCACAACTGAAGTTTCGCTACCTACCTGCACCCTGCCAGATGCTAAGTCCACCTGCTTCAACCTGGCGGAAGGAGAGTAGTCTTTAAGGGCACCTTGTGGAGGGTGCCCAGCCTAGCCAGGCTCCCCTGTAGGCAACACTGCCACATGCCAAGATCATTTTCCATTTGAATTCCTTGCTTAAAGAACTACAGGAAAATTAGGAGACTCCAAGTATAGAGGGATTTGGAGTAGACACTTTTAATCAGATTCTGTGGAAATAAAGCCAAGCTTCCCAAAGTTCAAAGTGAGCTTAGGGTAAACCATGTTTCATTACCAGCCTTTCTTCAGAACTCAGATTGGCAGAATATAAACCCCATCTCCAATTAATGGACCTATACAAGTTACTTCCAAACCGAAGCCAACTGATAAAACACACAAGTATTGGACACAATCACCAAATGAAAATGAATCCTTGCCCTTGTTCTATTAGGGGGGGGTGACAGATATAGGATTTCAATAGCTATAAATACACATCATAATCTGAGGAAAAAGCAGGAGCTAACTGGAGAGGGAAGGGGAAGAAATAGGTAAAGTCTCCTACAGAAGACAGCATCTGAGCTTGCCTTTGGGCAAAGCCAAGGATTCTACAAGGGGAAGAGGAGGGAGGCCAAGGAGAGGAGGAAATGCATTTCAGAAATGCAGGGCAGCTGGTAGAAAGGACCTGTAATGAAAGATGACCTGCTGAATTTGGGGAATGGCTAATATGCTAGTTTGGCTGAGATGCTGGGTGGCACGGTGGATAGAGCACTGGGCTTGAAATCAGGAAGACTCATCTTCATGAGTTTGAATCCGACCTCACACACTTATCTGTGTGACCCTGGGCAAGTCACTTCACCCTGTTTGCCTCAGTTTCCTCACCTGTAAAATGAACTGGAGAAGGAAATAGCAGACCACTCCAGTATCTCTCCCAAGAAAACCCTAAATGGGGTCATGGAGAGTCAGAAACAACTGAAAAATGACTTAACAACAAAAATATAGAGCATGAAGGAGAATAGTGTTAAATAAAACTGGGAAGGTGAACTAGAGTCTGGGCAAAATGTGCTTTAAATACCAAACCGAGGAGTTTGCCTCTAGGCAACAGGGATGCACTGAAGACTTTAGCTTGGGAGCCACATGGTCGAACCTAGGCTTAGGAAGAGTATTTTGGAAGATGGATTGAAGAGGGTGGAGGGGTGGGGTGGGGGGAGAGTAGAATCAATTAGACCAGTAGGGAAACTACCAGAATAGTCCAGGAAAGAAGTGATGATCGCCTGAAGTAGGCTTCATGATGTCGGCATGAATGGAGAAAAGATCTGATAGATGATCCTGTGGCGACTAATTAGATATGGAGAAGAGTAAAAGTAAAGTATGACTGAGGTTATGAATGTTAATGACTAGAAGTAAGGATGACTCCATCCTTTAGCAGAAACAGAGAAATTAGAAGTAGGGGTAGATTTATGAAGGAAAGATGAAGGCTGGGGTGGGGGTGGGGGGGTCTACCCAAAACACAGGAGGAATTGTCTAGCTGGGAATTGGCACTGTGCGACTGGAATTCAGGAGAGATATATTATGGTTGGATACATGTCCTTAATTCTGGTCACCATGGGACCTGAGTGAGGCATATTGGGAGATAAGCACCCTGTCCTGAGGATTGAGCAGTACTGGTCTCTAGCCAATGACCAAATGGATTACCTTGTCTTTATTGAACACAGTGGTATTCTACAGCTCCCCTTCATTCTTGTTAAGGCTACTCATGTTTTAAATGTGCTTGATTCTCTCTTGGACCAGCTGGAATCTTGTAATCCTATGTTTATGACCTGGAAATGACTGCTATCCCAACTTCAGTTCTGTGATTTCCCTTCTGGATTTCTTTCAGGGAAAGAAACCGGACAAAGGAAAATCCCCCCACCCCCACCCTTTTTGCAATAGGTAACACCTTAAACACTTAGGCATCACATCAAAGAAAAGTAAAACAAGTAAATTAAAAATGAAGAATATGAGGTTTTCTGCAGACCCCTTCCCCTTTTAACATCAATCCTTCCCTACCCTAACAAAACAAGAATAATTTTCAAAACCCCCACACATAACAAGAGGTTTCTTGTTAGAAAATAATTCATATTGGAAATTTAAAAAATATGTTCCTGTTACTTGTTTCCCAAGAAAACTAACCAACTTCTGTCAGGAGAACATTGATTTCTATAAATCTGGAGGGGCCAAGTATCCCTTCTCCCCCTAACAATAGGAAACTTCTAACATCTGGTTCTTCATGCATGGAATGCAAAATATCGATCAGGTTTAGTCAAAGCTTTACTTTAAAGCAAAAATGGACAGAAATACATTCTGATAAAAACTGTTAGATTCACAAGTGAAGCTTCCTCAGGGAATAGGGCCTGTTACTGTATGCACCCACACACAGAGCTGAGAACACTCTCCTCCTTACACAAATCGACTCTCCTACAAAAGTAAATGAAAACCAGTGGGCACTTTGAAGAGAGAAGAAGCCAGTTCAGAGGTCTCCCCACAGAGCTAATCTGCTATCTCCAGGGGACAACCAAACACCTCCCACCGAGCAGCGGGGAAACACCTCAGCAGGGTTTTCTCTTCTGGGTTAGAGATGTGATGAAGACATAAAGCCATCAGGAGACAGCACATGGAAGAGTAGCCTTCAAAGAAGCCACTGAATGGTCACTGAGGAGCAGCATTAAGCATCGCTGGAGTTCTCATGTATTGGAAAGCAATTCTATGAAAACTCTAGGGCCTACATTGCAGAAGTAATCCGGTCTATCATCTCTCTGCAGGGGAAAACCCACTCAGTACAACAACATACCCGGCATATCTAACCCAAGAAATAAGGCAACTACTCTTTTTTTAAATGAAATTATTAAAACAAAAGACCTCCCTGATTGGGAAGATTTGTGGGAAGAAGGTGAGGAAGGCTAGTTTGATCTGGGAAAAAAAAATGTAAAGTGTACTAATGAACTGTTTTAATTCAGTTTCCTTAAAGTATGGTATGAAAAACTAACACATAAATGAGTATCAAAAAATAAGCTATATGGGGCAGCTAGGTGGTGCAGTGGATAGAGTACCGGCCCTGGAGTCAGGAGTACCTGAGTTCAAATCTGGCCTCAGACACTCAACACTTACTAGCTGTGTGACCCTGGGCAAGTCACTTAACCCCAATTGCCTCACCAAAAAAAAAAAAAAAAAAAAAAGCTATATTTTGACAAGCTTACATATACATAAAAGTTTTTTTTTTCCACATAAGAGCCTGAAACAAAAGTTGAAGGAATATAAAATTGGTTTGAAATTTTAATGCTTTGAGACGAGATTTTCTTTGTTTAGGAGGGAGGGCCTAAAATTCTGTAGGCCTGACAATTTCAAGCTTTTTACCAACTTATTTCATATAGTATTTAAACTATTCCAATTTGGGGGTCAGCTGATTTTTAATTACTAAGGCTTTCTTGTGGTCCCATATTTAAACAATTCTACCATAAGCAAGCCCTCCCCAATACTTGAGATTAAAAAAATTAATGTTATCCCCAGATCTTCATCAATTCATGCCCACATATCATCAATACTGACTCTGAGAAGAGTGTTAGAAGCTGCTGGACACATCATGCATGCCAAAGAACACAATAAAAAATGAAAATTGGTAGAAGAAAGGATCATTTTTTTTAAAAAGCTAGTTAGGACCTACCTCCCAAGATTGTTATAAGGATAATATGAGATAATATGTGTAAAGGTTTTGCCAATCTTACAATACTCTATAAATGCCAGCTGTTTTAATTTATTATTAGTAAGACCAAAGTGCCAGAGCAAAGCTCAACATCAGTACTTCAACGATTGGAGTGACGCCACCAGCTGGAGAGTTACTGTCGGAAAGTTCTGTCTGAGGGCAAGCCATGCGGTCAGGTCCTTGGCATCAGGAAGTGACATTTGCTCATGGGTGCTGTCTATCAAAGCTGCCAGCCAATTAGCTTGGAGCTGTGTGTGCATGGGGTGGGGGGATGTTCCCAGCTTTTTGGTTCCTGACCTTGCCATGGCAGGTCGGATGCTGGGGTCTCTTAGAAATAGCTAGATCTTTACCTTTCTCTCTGATCATTAGATCCTAATGCTCTTTAATAGATACTTAAATACTCTTGCTAAAGCTTATAATTTATTGTCGACCACTCATTAGATATTTTAGACAGACTAGCTAGGATTTTAGCCCCTTAGAGTACCAAAATGGAATAAAAATAAGAAGATATGGTGAACTATTGAGATAATTCTAGCTAACTGACACAGAAAAATGGGAAATGGACAACTGAGCAGACATTGGCACAGTCTACTACCATTTCCAAGGAAGCTTTGTCTAGGAAAAGATGTCAGCAAATCACAACAATGGCTTAAAATATAAATTCATTGATCAAATCTCAAAGATGAGTATGGTGCAAGAGTAAATGCAGAATTAACAGATAGTAGCGGTGGATGGAGGATCTGAAAGTCAGAATCAAGACTAGCTCTTATGATTCTTAGCTGAATGACCTTGGGTAAGGTGCTTGACTCTTTAGCATCCCAAGAAAATCCCTACAAGTATAAATTGCAGAATAGTTCCTGATTTGCTTTGTTAGAACGAGTAAGTTTTCTCACTGGGAATTCCCTACACTGATGAAATCATAGATTCAGACACTGACATCTATACAAAATTGCCCCATAAAACAGCAAGGAGCAGATATTTTTTAACCATTTTGTAGTTGCTTTGTCATCTTTTCAACATTCTGTAAGCTCCTTAAGGAGAAAAACAAAACCCAACTAACTACATCTGCCATGGAACTTAAGCACAGTGCTAGGTGTAGGATACAAATTCTGTGAATTTCTTAACCTAATATCAGAAGTTTAAGTCATCTAGGACAAAACATGTGGTCAAAATCTTCACAAACTGATATCAGGTATGGCACCACCTCATGGAAACAGTGCTTAGGATAAAAGGAGGAACAGATAATAGCATATACAGAGTCGTGTTATTATTGTATGAAGGAGCCAGGAAGATTAGTGATTAAAAATTTCGGAAGGTGATTCCTAAGCAATCAGAAGTAATGCCTGGGGGCAGCTAGGTGTCGCAGTGGATAAAGCACTGGCCCTGGATTCAGGAGAACCTGAGTTCAAATCTGACCTCAGACACCTGACACTTACTAGCTGTGTGACCCTGGGCAAGTCACTTAGCCCTCACGCAAAAACAAAAAACAAAACAAAACAAAAACCTATTAAAAAAAAAAAAAGAAGTAATGCCCATCCCTATTTCTGTATTTTATTCAAATCCCACTTCTCATTCAACAATTGGATTCCTAGGGAATGAGGATATTAAGTGAGGGCTCTGTATTCAAAGGGATTGGGGGGGGGGGGAGGCTGTCTTCATTTCTGAAGAATCATTTGCTATTGTTTTCTCCTCGTTCTCTCTGGTATAAGGATGAGAAATCCTTCTGGATAATTTTACGTCCCAGCATCACCATTTGCCTTTTTGAAAAGGATACATCCACACACAATTACAACACCCCTTTCTGAAACTTTCAGGGAAAATAAATCTTACGGAAACAAAAGCTATTCTGCACTAGATGGTTCAGGACCAGTGATATGCAGATATGAGCAAATAGTTTTTAAAAGAATTTTAAACTATTAACCATATGAAAAGTTGCTCCAAAACACTAATAATAAAAATGTAGGGGAAGCTAGGTGGTGCAGTGGATAAAGCACCGGCCCTGGAGTCAGGAGTACCTGAGTTCAAATCCGGCCTCAGACACTTAACACTTACTAGCTGTGTGACCCTGGGCAAGTCACTTAACCCCAATTGCCTCACTAAAAAAAAAAAACAATAATAAAAATGTAAAAATAAAACAACTCTGAGACTTCACATCATATGCAAACTAGCAAAGATGACAAAAAATGCAAGTGGTCCATGATAGAGGGCAGGAAAATAAGCAAGTACACTCACCCCTGGGGGGGGGGGGAGGATTAGAATTGTTTAAAAATGACTGAACATTGATACCATTTGACCCTGAGATTTTACCGTCAGGCATACGTACATCTCAAGGAGAAAAAAATTTTTAAAAAGGTCTCCCGTATAGCAAAGTACTCAAAGCAGCACTTTTTGTAATAACAAAGAACTTGAAACAAAGCTGATGTCCATCAATTAGGGAAAAAACAAACTCTGCTATAGAAATTTCTGTACCCTAAGAAATAATGAATATGAAGGCTACAGAGAAAAGAAAATAATGAGAAGACTTCAATAGCAAGTGTGAAATGGTCGAGCCTGTCCTCCAAAAAGAGATAGGAGGAGGCATCTCAGAATAACCTTGGGACCATGGGCATGAAACACTACAGTGAATAGTTAGACTTGTTGGGGGGGGGGTGGGTTTTTTTTTTTAATTGTTATAAGGTGAGAAGTTAGAGATTAAGAGGGACTGCAGGAAGACAACACACTAATCATTTATTGATAGAGCTGTGGGATTGTAGAGCCAGCGGTAATGGGGGGAAAATGAGGTACGGGGGTTTGGTTAGGGTTGGGGTTGGGGTTCTTAGGAATTCCTCTTTAAAGAATTACACCCTCTTGCACACAAAAGCAGTTAGGATAAGGTGGTAGTTTATTTAGGGGCAAGGCGGGGAAGGGAAACCATGAAAGAAATCCTTGGACTTCTCATGGGGAGATAGGCACAAAGCACGTGGCTCAGAGGTACATATGAAGAAAGAGGGGCTAAAGTGTTACGACCCAGAGTTTCTATTGGGTATGTGTATACAGGCTTGCATATATAAACATAGGTGAATAAATGTGTGTGTGTGTGTGTGTGTGTGTGTGTGTGTGTGTGTGTGTGTGTGTAGATGAAAGTACTTTTTGTGGTAGCAAAGACCTAGAAAAACAAAATGGTGCCCATCAACTGGGTACATGAACATAAGGGAATATTTCCGCGCCATAAGAAACAATGAACATGAGAAGCCTAGAGAAACATGGGAGGACTTATATGAACTAATGCACAATGCAGTGGTCAGAATGAAGAAAACAACATACCCAATAGCTGAAAGGATGTAAACAAAAAAGGACCAATCTAAGCCCTCCTTGAAAGCATTTTCCTCCTTTGCATCAGGAAGGTGGAAGACTATGGGTCTGGAACTCTACATACTGTCAGACACGCTCAAAATGGCAGCTGTTTTTGTATAACTTTTTTTTTTGGGGGGGGGGGCTTAGTTACAGAGGAAGGCTCATTAGATAAATGTAAGCGAGGAAACCAGAAATACCTTTCATGTAAAAACAAAAAAAAAATCTTAAAATGTTTTATTGATGGCTTTATTATTTTATCAACCTCCACCCTGGACTCTTCTGGTATCTTTTTTAATGTGATAAACTAACATGCTCTCTTCTGAGTCAGTATCATGCAAATTCCCTCCCTACAACAAAACTAGGGACTTTCTTCCAAAGAAGCTAAGTTACAACCAGCCTAAAGGGAATTTACATATGCAGGCAATTTTCCCCCCAGAACTCCAGACCCCTCCACCACAGACTCTCCAGGCCTTTCAATAAGAAATCATCACTAGCATAGATAAGGGAAACACCTCTGTGAGAAGAGATTTGAGTCCTGGCCTGGACAAATGTCTAAACTGAGCCTCAGTCTTCTTATCTTAGAGATGGAAATAATAATGTCCCCTAGATATTTCAGGTAAAGACTAAAGAGAAGGCCTTGCACTTAGGAGGCATTTGATATATTTTTGCTGACTTAACTAATGAAAGTGCTTAAAGCAGTTCTAAGGGCTTATTTCGGCCCTTAAAAGCTTCTTTTAAGATTCTTATTCAGCCAGTGTCTTGCTTACCTTAGTGGTTAGCATTCATCCCTTACAATTACACTTGCTTTTACTTACTTGAATACTCTAGCACCATGTAAGCTTCTTGAGGGCAAGAATAAGAATGACAACAATTAGCAGCAGTAGTAATTGTTGTTGAGTTGTTTCAGACTCTTCATGGCCCCATTTGGGGTTCCCTTGACAAAGATACTAGATTGGTTTGCCATTTTCTTCTCCAGCTCATTTGACAGCTGAGGAAACTAAGGCCAACAGGGCTAAGTGACTTGCCCAGGGTCACACAGCTACTGAGTGTCTGAGGCTGAATCTGAACTTAGGTTCCTGACTCTAGGCCTACTTCTCTATTCACTGCCCTGCCTAGCTAGCCTCTATATAGCACTTCAAATGTTTGAAAAGCTCAATGTCACCTCATTTGATCCTCATAACCCTGTATACTGAACCCCATTATACAGATGAAGAAACTGAGGCTGGCAAAGGTTAAATGACTCTCCCAGAGTCACACAGTTGTAAAGTGACTGAGGTTGGATTTGAACTCAAGTTTTTTTGCCTCCTGTCTCAGCAATTTATCCACTGCACCACTCAGCTGCACCCCCTTCTCCTTGCCTAGCACAGTGCGACCTTAGACTTACAGTGCACACCCATGTAATATGGAACTAAAACTCCATTCTGTCCAAATTTTGAACATTAGTTTATTTCCAAGGTGTTTAAAAACTGTTAGTTGCATTTGTTTACTACTGGATCCCATTTGTATAGCCTTCGGAGAAAAAAAAATAAAGCAAATCATAATTAATTTCTCCTTCTTTACTCAGCTTGTAAAACACTTAGGGCTGCTCCTTAATGAAGGAAGCTACAAAGATAGACAGTGATCATCCTCATTAAGCCCATCAATCGCTTCCAGCAGCTCGTGGCTCAGATTCCAAAGGGGACAACAGAACAGAGAGGGAGCTCTATACTAGGTAAGAGAAGTCACACCCTTCAAAGCAAGGTACTGAGTGGGACAAGTGGGTGGGTCCTAACTACACTGAAGAGTCAAATGGAAGGCCTATGACCAAACTGCTTGTCAATTAAAAACTGCAACATTCTCCCTTTTATCATGGTTTTATTGTATAATATTCATACTTCAACAGCTTTTGAAGGTTCTCCTTTCATATCGAGCCAACCCTCCCTCTAAGGCTGTTTACCTGGCTATGTTCTTCTATGCGACCAAAGCTATAATCCAGAGAGCCAATAATGTAATTCAAGGTCCAACAGCCTCCAATGATGGGCAATCACAGGGTCACAGAAATTCAGAATTGGAAGGATTTCACAACTCGTCTTGTTTACTCCACCCTTTAACAGGAATCCCTTCAATGACATTCCTGACAAGTGGGTCCCCCAGCCTTCACTTCAATTCTTGCAGTCCTGGAGGACTCCCTACCTTCGAGGCCTCTCCTTTTACTTTAGGATAACTCTAGGCGTAAGGAAATATTTCTCATATCCAGTCAAATAGTTTCTCTGCAACGTGAACCAAGAGTTTTTCTGCCCTTAAGGGACCAAGAAGAACAACCACTTGAAGACAACCATTATTCTCTGATGCTCCCCTCCCCCAACCTTGTTTTCTACAGGCTAATCACCTAAAATCCTTATACTAAAACTCCTTTGATAGAACTTTTAGCTCTCTCACCATCCTGGTTGCCCTCGTCCACACAGGCTCTTGCTTTTAGTTTCCTCTCTAAAATGTGGCACCCCAAATGGGACACCGTATCCCAGATGTGGTCTGACTAGAGCACTCTAGTCTTTCTTGTCTGGATACTATACTTCTATGAATACAGTCTAAGAGCCAATTAGTTGTTTGTGAGGATTTTTTTTTTGCTACCATAGCACACTATTGAGTCATAATGAGTAAATTATTTAACAAATGTTACATAGTAACCAATAGAGTTAAGAAAAAAAGTCTAATGCTATTGTCCAGGACAGTGTTCTCCAAATTTTGATTGAGCACCCCATCAGTTAAAAAAAATTAAGCACACCCTGTCGATATATGTATTTTACTTATTAATAAGTTAAATCCATGGACTACTCTATTAGTAACTATGAATAATATAATTTACACAAAAATAGAAATATAAAAAGGATGAGGCAAATATGAAAAGAAAAATGTTTATTCAAGCGTCACTAGGGAGCCACTACAGTTTGTAGGAGTGAGGTGAACAGATCTGTACTTTAGGAAACTCACTGAAAGATTAGAAGAAAGAGAAGTCCAACCCTCTCTCCCTTTGAATGTTAAATTCCAAGTCATCTTTAAAGTCCAGCTCAAATGTCACCTCTTCCATCAGCAGTCCCTTATTGCCCCAGATGGCAATGATTGCTCCCTCAAAGGCAGCATCGCCTTTAATATTGTATGTTACAGTTTTCTGAATTGCCAATAGTCGATGAATATTCATTGTCTATTATGGCCAGGAACTGTGCTAAGCACTCAGGATACAGGCAGGAAAAATAAAAGTGGTCCCTCCCCTTAGGAAGCTTACAATCTAATGGCCACCATTTTCCTGCTCTTTACTAAATTTCTTGAGGGCAGGACCCTGATCAAACCTCAACCTTGAATCTCAGACATCCAGTACTATGCTGGGTACACAGGTACTTAACATTGCATCGTAAAAATCAATCCAAAGGAATAGTCTACTTATCCTTATCTTGACATCTTTATGATCTTCCTATCCACCAAGAGCCTGCTACATCCCTCGTCCTTTTATTGGCTAAGACGGTTGGTAAAAGTTTGGTACTGAAGAGGGGAGTCATTCAGAATGAGTACAACCCAGCTGTGAATGGGGTGAAGAGATGGCCAGTCATCTGTGGGGAAAGGGGTCTGGGCAGTTTGGAACTCCCCTCTCCTTCGACCAACTACATTGTAGAGTTGTTTCAGATTCTAGCCGAGTAGCCTAGATAAATCATGCAATGTCTGTGTCCAAGAATTTGCCTCTTTAATGAAAAAGTCATGTGGAAGCAGCTGCTGGCTTTTGGGTCATTCTAAATACTCCATAAAAGTCAGAATGGGCTTAATTCATCTTCTTCCCCTTTCACACCTGCAGTCTGGAATTTTCAGGAGTTGCCTAAGCAGTGTTGGCATTCAGTGGGTGGGGGTAGGGGGTGGCAGGGGAACAAGGCATACACGACGGGTCAACAAGAGGCAGAAACCATCTTTTTACTTGCTGGTCTTGGAGTCTGCTGGTTCTGCCTGCCCGTGCTAGAATCAACTGGGCACATGGAAGGATTTGAAACTGATGTGAAAAAGATGACGCGGTCTTTAGCACGCTTTCCAAACACTTCAACTGTTTCTGTGGCTACTGAGGATGGTGATATTCGCTCTCCTGCCCTGATATGTTTCCTCAGTGCTGGTGGTAGCAGCATTGATTTCTATCGATCACAGATTTGGGTGAATGGTCACGGGAATCAAATCACTGTCCTCAAAGGGCAGGATGAGGATAGCCAGGGTGGCAGAGAAGAAGAAGGGCTAATTACCAGAACTGCTGCCTTTGCCAGGGGAGAGTTTTGTTTGTTTGTTTGTTTGTTTCCCAGGAGTCTGGGGAAAAAGAGGATGGGACGAATCAAAGATTCAGGAACTAAAACTTTCCACTGACTAAAAACTTTGTACACTAATGCTCCAGGCAGCCCCAGGGCAGGCGGGCGGACGGACGGACAGACAGGCAGACACACACACACACACACACACACACACACACACACACACACACACACAGCACACCTTACTAAAGACCTTTTGAAAGGGAAAAGCTGAAGGCAACTATTTGCATTGGAGACTGGAAGAGAGGAGATAGAAAGGAAAAAAAAGTTCTTTAGCAAAGTGCAACCAACTCTAAGTGAGGTGGAGGAGGTGCTATGTGTGGCCATCAGAGGGCGACCTGAAGGATGGACCCTCACGTGCTAGGAAAGAGAGCCTCTCCTTTCAGAAGGATGATGTTGCTGGTTTCTCAAACAGCTTTCGGGTCCCCCCATAAATAACCCAGACAAACACCCTGTAGACTGGGTTTTGCTTTTTCCCCCTTTTTAAGTCTCATTAAAAGCCAATATTGTTCAGCCTAAAGATGGAGAGCTCAGCATGGATTTTACTGAACGTTAAATCAACCAGCAAGCGTAGCCAGCAAACTCTGTGGCACTTTAACTTTAAATAATGCAATAATTATTGAATTTCCTTTTTATAACCGAAGTGCTGGAATGTAAACAATGGGGCTGTAATTGCAGGAAGGGGGGATCAATAGAGGCAATCGTTTTCAGCCATGTTAATTGTAAATACAATTGCTCCAAGATGTCAGCCTTGTTCTTCTTGCTCCCAGAATCATCCTAACGGATGACAGAGTCCAACTTTCCCATTACAGCTGTTCGTTCCTTTAAGAGGTTCTCAATCAGGTCTGATCAATCTGTCAAGATAATGCATGGAGTAAGTAAGACTCTTCCAAACACAAGCTCCCAATCAATAGCCCCGACCAGCTTAATGAGGTGGGGCTAAAGCCCAGAGGGAGGTAACAGCCCCCAGCTTTCGCCTATGTTTGGCAGGCTGGTTTCTTCTCATGGCCCTGATAAACAGATCAGCTCTTAATGAGGACGCTGTTTATGCATGCTTCAGCAAGTAGGAAGGCCCCCATCCCTTGGGACAAGGGGACAAAAAGCAAACTAGATTAACAGAAAATATGGTGCCAAATTAGGTCTAACTTAAGACTTTCTCACCCTTCTCCCACTCTTCCTAATTGCATGCCATAAGAGAAAACATCAATTAATCATCCATTACTGAAGATTCTAGTGATTGAGAGCTATGAAGATTCTGAACAAACATTTAAGTTAAAACGTATAAGAAGACCCTGGGATGTGTCCTATCTCCTACAGGAAAAACAACAATAAAACCTAAGACTTCTCAAAATCCTCCCCTTGCTCTTCTACTTTTAGTCTACCTCAACATTAATCACTTTTCCCCCCAAAGGACACTGGTTCTAAGGCAAGAAGGAGATATGTCCCACTAATCTTGAATCCTAAAGCAAGCAGGCCACAGAAGCTGGCTTGCCCTAACCCTAAGAAGCAAAGATGAAAGAAAGCAACAACTGAGGGGAAAAACAAACAAAAACAAACAAACAAAAACACTTTAGTAATTAATGACAGTCCTAAGGTCCAGGGACTAGGGTCTGTGGTTGGCTTTCTTGCTTATAGACAGAAATTTTCCAAAGTTCTGTACTTACCTGAGGCAACCAGAAATTCCTACAGACACACTGTCTAACACCTCAGCAAGAAGACAAAGAATAGATCAAAGAATCTCATATGGGGATTCTTGTCCAGAAGTAGCCTGGACCATTATCCTGAAGGGTTATTAAAGCTGCTAGGTCCTGGCCTGAAGTCGACTTGAGGTATGTATGTCTTTAAGCAACTCAGGAAAACCTCTGAGTTTAAGAAGTGAAGCTGGTCTTGTACCTTCAATGTTCCAACCAGAATCTGGATGTCCCTTTGACAAGTTGATATATCAAGGCTTTCCCCTTGAGCAGTATATCAAATATTAGATCAGTCAGACATTACTTTTTCACTTAGCTTGTAGAAGGGGGGATCAAGAGAGACAATTGTTTCTTCAAGAAGGATTAACCTTTCTCAATTAAAACTACTGTGGCAAAACATGGCATCCACTTAATGGTAAACAATTAGGTCAGATCAGAGGAAGAAAAACATTTCTGTTCTTGCCATCCCATTCTCCAAAAGAAAGGCAAGACTTACGGTGTGTAATAAAACTAGAGTTAACAAATGTAAAAACTGTATTTTGTTAAACTCGGAGAAGGAAGTCTGGCTCAGTGTATCATAGCTTGGCCTATCAACATACAATAACTGAATTTTCAAAAGGTGACAATGTATTGATGGAAATAGAAACCTGGACATACTGCTTAAATAAGCAGATCTCCTATACAATGCAAAGCTAAAGAATAGAACTCAAATAAATTAATATGGAACCACAAAATTCTACTTACTACCTAGTATATTTTAAATAAAATTTAAGGATAAAAAGCCATAAATATTAATAGCTTGGCTCAATGGCTGTTCTGGCTTCAGGATAAACTCTGTAATGTGCAGAAATCTAGGGGTGCTCATCAATCAAGGGGGGACTCAAAACTCTCCTAGACAATAATTTGTCATTTATTTAAATTTGATCTGGTCTTCATCTTAACATGCTCGTTTCTTGAGCCCCCTTAAATAAACATATTTATTATTTATGATGTCACGTGAAGATACAATAGCATGAATTTTAGAATGAACTGTGCATAGTTCATAGGATCATCAACTTGGAAGTAGACGGGACCTTGGAGGCCACTAAATCCAAGCCCCTCATTTCCCTAAGGAAGCTAAGTCCAAGAGAGGTGACCAGGGACACAAAGCTAGTTAACGTCTCTGATAAAATCTGAATTTAATTCTTCCCAATTCCAAGTCCAGCACTCTATCCACCGGGCCATCTAAAGGCTGACAGAAATAGTGAAAAAAAAGGGTCAACGGAAAAGAGTAGGCCAAGGATCAAGACAGCACTGATAGCTTTGCAGCAGAAACATATGGCACAATTAGAAATTAGCATGTCCACTAGGTTCATGCTCCTAAACCCTAATTCCCTGGGTTGAGAAGGAAGATTTCTATCTATCTACCTTGGTGTCTTCCATAGCATTTAACACAATGCTACATATTAGAGAGGAACAGAATAATTATGTGTTGAATTGACTGAGAGTAACAATAAGGTGGCTCGTATTAACTGTAGTATCACCACTGTCCATTTCTTCAAGGCCCTAGTTAGGACTACACTAATTTTTAGGAATGAGCCTATCTTTCCTCATATATTAGCGGTTTTGTGACTCCACTGGTATGGATACACCCTTCAAGTTAAACAGAAACTTCTCCATGCCTTCTCATCATAAGTCAAACTTAACACAATTTTACCATAAGTCTTCCATGGAGATCCAATGCAACCCAGCAGAGGACTTCCTCTGGATCTGAATATCTCAATATTACCTGGATACATGAAACCATGATTGAACTATCCATTATCCATCTCAATATATAATTAGCCCACCTCCTTTTCTGGTCTTACACACCTTCAATGTCTTTTGTACCACCTCTTGCATACAAATCATTGTTGATAAAATACTGCTGCTTAATGACCCCTAGCATATGTCTTCCTAATTTTGATTTTTTCCAAGGTTGTAGAGCCCTATAACTTGTAGCTATATAGAATCCCCTGTAGTCAGAAAACTAATATTAAAGAGATGGACTTTTGGGGTAGCAAGTGAGTTTGGTATCAGTGAAAATTCTGTGGTTTTCTAAATTCAATTCCACCAATCTCCTTCTTCCTGATAGATGATGTTCTGGGTTCAGAACTTATCTGTTGTGCCTGTCCAAAGTATATGTACTGTGTATATCTGTATGTCTGTATATGTACACATAGAAACATACTACTTTTTTATTTTTGTTTGGACCTGGTATTTCATTAGTATTGTATAACCCCAGCAAAGAGAATTCTTCCACAAATGTAGATTGGCAATTACTCTGCAAGTTACAGTGTGTGTGTGTGCGCGCGCACGCACACACACACACACACACACACACACACACACACACACACACGACAGCCTGCCTATCTAGCTGCACTGTCACAGTCTAGGTAAAGTCAGTTTCTCATCCATTCCTTTTTTCTAGTGTAGATGATCACTATCTTACTGATAAAACTTCCAGGTTTTCTTGGGGAAGAGACTATTAGTGGAAATTACTGGTTTTGAGGGTTTAGGTTCCATTAAAAATGTGTGATGACTCATCACACCCGAAAAAATCACTAAGATTTGGGCTATAAATTCTAGCACTGGCTGTTACTGTATGACCTTCAACAAGGTAACCCCCTCCCACTTCCCTCCTTCATTAAGGAAATGTGAACAATACTAAGGACCTACTTTATGGTGTTATTGTAAGAAGTTATTACTGAATATGGTCATGAAGCACTTTAGTGAGTGCCATAGTACTTAACATCTATAATAATAGCAACCATTTCAGGGATAAAAAATTAAATTTTAGCTAAACCAAAGATTGAATACATCCACTAATGATCAAAGTGCCCTTCCCCTATAAGAGCTGAGAGCAATGCAGGCTTCCAAAAGGCCTGTCAAGTGACTTAAGAGAGGCAGGTTAAGTCTCTGTAAAACCAGGCCAGCTAATCTCAGAAACCTTACACGTAAAATAAGAAACAAGTGCCTTTGGATGACTCAATACAGCAAGTGTAATTTAGTGGGAACAATCAGAGAAAGGGAATAAGGAGACCGAAATTATAGTCACACTGTAAAATGAAAAGGTACAGGAACTGTAGTCCTTCCAAGTCTCTCTCTCTCTGCCCCTCATCATGTGTGTGTGTTTACAGTACACACACAGATACGTAAATATATAGGCATCTGTATTGTATGCGTGTGTGTGTATTCATGCATGCCTATGTGTGTATGTGTATGTATGTATATCACAAGGTTTTGGTTAGGATCAACTTATCTAGGTGAAGTGCTTTGAAAACCTCAAGACGGGGGTGGGGAGCTATTGTTATTCTGCAAGAATTAAATACAAACTTCTCAGCCTGGCATTCAAGACCAGTCAGTTTGGCTCCAACCCACAACCTTATTCCAGACAAATTGGACATCTCTTCTTCCCCAAAACCCCAGGTCAAGAATGGGCTTTCATCTCTGCACATCCCTTGCCCCTTCATGTCTTCCTGTTTAGGTCTTCCTAAAGGAAGAAGTGGGGAGAGATTTCAAATTTGGGGGGAGACAAGGAGAGAGGCCATGGAGCACTGTGTGTGAGAAGGAATGAAAAGGCTGGTTTATGGCTAGATTACAGAATACACGGAGGACAATGATTTATGTTAAGTCTGGGGAGGCAGGTGAGGACTCGACCAGGCTTTAAATGCCAAACAGAGTTTATATCTAGATCACAGTGTCCCTGGGGTTTAATGAGTTGGGGGTGGTGGGTAGGGGAAGGTGACACGCACTTTAGAAAAATCACTTGTGGACAATAGAGACTTGTGGAAGGGAGGCCAATTAGGAGACTACTACAACCATCTGGGAAAGAAGTTATTGGGCCTGAAGTTATAATGCGGATCCCATGTAAGTCTAGACAAGGGGATGTAGACAAAGAATGTTGTGAGGTTAGAAATGACAAGATTAGGCACCCGATGTACGGTGAGAGAATGAGGAGTCAAAGATGGTACCGAGATTGTGAAACGTGATGATAGAAAGGATGGCGGTGGACTTGAAAGATCTAAGGAAGCTCATAAGGGGAGTGGGTTTGGAGGGAAAGATATTTCTGTTTTGTTCTGAATACAGTGAACTTTTTTATGCCTGCAGGACAGCCAGCTTACAAGTTCCAGTAGCCAGTTGGTGATGTGGGACGAGAACCTGGGAAACTAAGTCTAGAGTTATAGACCTGAGAGTCAATGTCATAGAGGTGATAACTGAACTGACAGGAATTCACAATGTGGCCAAATTAGAGAAAGTAAAGAGAAAAGGGAAGAGGACCAAGGACAAAGACCCGGGGAACCCGAAAGTTATGGAAGTGTGATGTAGGGTATGATCTAGCATAGGGGAGGGAGGAGAGAGAGAAGGGGTGGGGGGAGAAAGATGGGAGGGAGTGCCAGGGAGAGCAGAGGGGGAGAGGAAAAGAGAAAATGAGGGAGAAGAGAGGAGAGAAAAGAGAGGGAGGGAAGGAGGGAAAAGGAGAGGTTGCAAAAACTCAGAGAGAAAAAGAGTATCCTCAACAAGATGGTGGTCAATAGTGTCAAATACAGCACAGAGGTCAAGAAGAATGAAGGTCAGAAAAAGGTCATCAGATCTGTCAACAAAGAGATAGATCTCTGGCAACTTTAGAGAGAGGACTTTCAGTTGAGTGATGAAGCTGAAGCCAGATTGCAGAGTTTAAAAGGAAGCAGACCAATAGGAAGCAACAAGCACAGCTAGTTTTTCCCAGGAGTTGGGTTGAGAAAGGGAAGATAAATATAGGGTAATTGCTAGTGGGAATGGTAGAATATGATGAGTCTTTTTTTCCCTCTTAAAGCATGACAGAGATTTGACCATATTTACAGGCATTAGAGAAGGAATCCGCACATAGGGAGAAATTGCAGATTATAGAGAAAGAGAAAAAATGACAGAGGGGGCAGCCAGAACAGGATTGAGAATCTACCCAGAAGGATTGGCCTTGGTGAAAAGAAGAGCCCCCTCCTCATCAGGGTGAATCAGGAGATAGTGGGAGGGGGTACAAGAGGTTATATGATGAAGGAAGTCATCGTGAATGCTCTTCTCTGTACTTAATTATAATACAACTTGTATTTGTTGTTTATGTACAAATTCCTCCCTTACTAGATTATAAACTCTGCCAAGGCAGGAATTAGCCTGTTTTGTCTCGTTGGGTTTTTTTTTAATCAATCACAGAGATAATTGATCATGATTCTAATTATAAACATAAAGGCACAAAAAGGGAGGTTTTTAAAAAAACAACAACCAACTTTCACAGCTTTTCTGAAGAATATACTACAGTGTCCAAATGGAAAAGAATAGATGTTGTTTGTGGTTACCATTATGTTGATGGAATCAAGCCCCACAATATTACAGGGCATCTAAAATGAGATCCACAGACACTAAAAAAGAAACTGGTCTAACAGTTGCCACAAATGGATAAGGAATACTTATTGTTCAGTTTATCATATACCGTCATGTGGGATAGTCCATCAGTACGTGGATCTTGGACAGGCATTATTAGATGGACAATGGAAGTGGGTCCCAAATTGAATAGGAGATAAAGAATTTGCTGGGTTACATTTGAGAAACATTTCAGTGCTCTCCTTAGTCCCAAGCTGCTCCTTCAAAAAACATACAACTTTTCTTCCAGTAATCTACTATGGTTGGTAATCATGGAATATTATCATCTCTGGAGAACTGTAAATGACCCAAAAAGCAACAAAGAGACTTGTGGGAGAGGTAAAGAAGATGGCAGCTATTATTAACGATGATGTGTGTACGAGACGTGAATAAGGTACTATCTGAGAAATGTATGATCAGCAAAGGAGATGGGCTGGCTCCAGCATAAGAGAGGACAGAGAGAAGGTTCAAGTGCCCTACCTACACTCACAGAACGTTATAAGACCAAGAAGGGAGGTCTCCAGTATGCTTTTCTATGGGTGACACTGACAAGAATTAAACAGGATGAGAAGGTGTTACTGTCTCCAGTGATGGAGGGAATAGCTACATTGATGAGATCCTCAGAAGGGCCCACACCTAAGGATGCTTTGCATATTACAGGTAGTTAATGGATGTTTTTGGTGGAAAGTAAAAAGAATCACTTCCTGACTCTCAGTTATTTCCAAATATATTAGCACATTCTAGTATAAGGCTACATGACAGTCTTGTGTCACCCTAACAGTTTTATGAAAATTCTTGCTTTCTGCTGATATATCATGTCCTTGTATCATGTTCATGGACTGAAGCTCAATTGTGGAAACTTGACACAAGAGGAAAATACAAAGTAAATACCAGAAATGTTGGAAGCAAATGGGGAATAATTAATTTTATTGTTTTAATTTATGCTTTTAGCTATGAGAAATTATGTAATGGCATTCTACTTAGTAGTATGACACTAAAAAGGAGACATTTTCTATAAAAGTGGGATGAAAAACTACAGTTAGCAGTGATGACAAATTCTACATGTTCTACAGTACTTTTAACTAACTAAACATGGCGGATGGCCAACACCATTGCTAACAAAAACTATCCACCTTCCCAGCCCTGCTGAAATAAGAAATAATTCAGATTTTGACATCTAATCTCCCCAAACCAAAAACATGAAAAAACTAGGTCACTGTATATCATCCCTATAAATCTTACTATGGCCTATGCTCTCACAGCTAAAACACAAACTTCATCTTAGAAAACGATAAGATTTGCATCAATCTGTAGAAATATGTTTACTGTGATTGTACATATACATCCTATATCAGACTGCTTTCCATCTTGGGGAGGAGGGAGGGTAGGAGAAAAATTTGGAACTAAAAGTCCTGTGAAAACAAATGTTGAAAACTATCCTTATATGTAACTGGAAGATAATAAAATACTTAAAAAAAAGATCTGCATTAATCTTTTACTAGTATCTACATGGAGAGATGGTCAAGAAGTTTAACTTTTGGAAAATATTCTTTCATTTAATAATATTTTAATGGTTTCCTAAAACTATATTTGATTTGTAAACCTAAGTTTACACACACACACACACACACACACAAATAGCATGTATGTGCCTTGGGGGGGGGGGCATTGAGGGTTAAGTGACTTGCCCAGGGTCATACAGCTAGTAAGTGTCAAGTGTCTGAGGCCAGATTTTAACTCAGGTCCTACTGAATCTAGGGTTGGTGCTTTATCCACTGTGCCACCTAGCTGCCCCCATGAATGTACTTTCAAAGCATCCTTTGATTGCTTTCCACAATAACCTTATAAGGTAGGGAGGGTAGTCATTATCCCCACTGAAGAAGAAAAAGCAAATGATATGTCCATGATCTCACAAGCTAGTACACGTCAAAGATGGGGTTTGTGATTCCAAGTCTTCTGAAACCCACCTTGTGGGTATGTCCACTATAGCACACTGCTGAAGCCAGTATAATCACCTCTGGAAAAAAAGAAGTCAGTTTGGTTCCAAGTAGGGAAAGGGGCCAAAAAGCAAAACTGTATTGGGGGGGGGGGGAGTGTGGGATTTAAGAATGTATAGGGTCACAAGAAACATCAAGTTAATGTTGTCCTAAGAGTTAATATTTATTAATTGGAAGAAAAGGTAAAATTAATGAGGACATTAACATAGCTATTTAAAAAGCAGCTCCATGTGTTACAACGAGAAAGAGAGACAAGAAACAATCAGTAAGTAATTGGGGGAAAATGACGCTGTCAACTCTCAATTATCTGCATGAATGGAGTGCTCAATCGCACGGATAATCCAAGTCATTTATATTTGGATTTCAAATGCATAATATGACATAAAAACACTCAGAAATTTTACCATCCTAATTATGTCCTAATTAGTACAATATTAAAATGTTTGTATTCCCTTGGGAAGATGCATGTTGCTAGGTTGAAAGGAAGGGCCCAGGGCATCCAAAACTGTAAAAGCCTTTACATAGCACTTTAAGGTTTGCAGAGGAGTGTTTCTGCAAGTCTTATCTCCTTTGATCCCCACGACAACCTTGGGGGGTAAGTGCTACAATTATCCCTATTATACAGATAAAGAGGTTAAGTGACATGCCCAGGGCTCAGGTCTTCCGGACTCCAGGGCCATTGCGGTATCCACGGGGCTACCAAGACACCTCCAAGGATAGATTAGAAGACAGGATGGTAGATAGAGTCAAAAGAGTGTCGGAGCTCAAGTCAAAGAACCCGGATTAAAATTATGACTCTCCTATTTGTAATCTATGACTTCGGGAACACAACTTCAGGAAGCTAAGAAGAAAGGCTGGAATGTAAACCGACCAGCGAGGTGATCTGTAGTGCGGGGGAGTCTGATCTAGATTTCCTGTGAAATCCTTTCTAGCTCTGAAGTGATCCAGGATCCTAGTGTTCTCAGCCAATCCCCTGCTTGGGCAAATGAAGAAACAGAGGCCCACAGAGGGTAGGTCACTCACCCAAGCTCAAGAGATGGGATAGGGACCCTTGTCCTCTATTCCCTATTATAGGACCATGGGATTTAGCACTCTAAGGCAGTGTGGTCAAACTCCATTAGAAGGGCCACTGGTGCTACAGTAGGGAGAGCACCAGGCCTAGAGTCAGGAAGACCTGAGTGCAGATCCAGCTTCAGACACTCACTAGCTGTGTGGCCCTGGCCAAGTCATTTAACCCTGACTGCCAGGGTGAGAGAGAGAGAACCCCAAATGAGGTTGTGAAGAGACAAACATGACTGAAATGACTGAACAACAACAAAATAATAAAAAAAGGTGCAGAAAAATCTGTATGGACCACATATTGACTCAGAAAACTACATATTAACATTATCAATATTATATTATAAATTTATTTATTTTGTTAAATATTTCCCAGTGACTTTTTTTTGTGTGTGGGGGGGCAATGAGGGTTAAATGACTTGCCCAGGGTCACAAAGCTAGTAAATGTCAAGTATGTGAGACCAGTTTTGAACTCAGGTCCGCCTGAATCTAGGGCCAGTGCTTTATCCACTGCGCCACCTAGCTGCCCCCCAATGACATTTTTTTTTTTTTTTGCGCAGGGAATGGGGGTTAAGTGACTTGTCCAGGGTCACACAGCTAGTAAGTGTCAAGTGTCTGAGGCCAGATTTGAACTCAGGTACTCCTGAATCCAGGGCCGGTGCTTTATCCACTGAGCCACCTAGCTGCCTCCCCCCTCCCCCGACATGACATTTTAATCTGGTTTTAATCTCTTCTCTGTGGCCACATGTTTGACATCTCTTTTCTAAAGGAGCTAAGAGGTCAACTAGTTCATCCCCTTTATTTTATATTTGAGGTAGCTGAAACCCAGAGAAGTGACTTACCTAGGGTCATACAATAGGTAAAGTTGTTGGACAAAATTATTTTAAGGCCCCTTCTAGCCCCAACTCAAATCCTTCAATCCTAAACATTAGAGCTACCTTCAGGATAAAGTCCAGGACTTTATCTACTGGAGACATCACAATGCAGGAAGCCAAGTGACAGTTTTCAATGTGCTGCGGAGAACTTATAGAAATGTATAGAGCTCCCCCGCACTCATTTCAATATTTTAAGGTATAAGTCAGCAACAAACATTGGTTTCTTGAACCCCACATGGAATCAGAAACCCTGAGAGACTCAGGGAGAAAAGGATCCAAGATGGTGCAAGAGTTAATGGGAGATCCTGAGTACCTTGCTATGCTTTATAAGAAGTCTAATTTTTAGGAAGCAAGGCATAATGTATGGAGGGCTATCCTGAGACTTGAAAGACTTTAGTCCAAGTCTTATTTGTGGTAAGTACTGATTGTGTGACTCCATATAAGCAGGGAACTTAATATCATAAGCTGAACAACAGTTGCCGATCAGCATCTATAGGATTTCCCCTTCTGTTGCTCAAATATCAGGTCAGGAATACCTCCTATTCCATCAAAAGGCCAACTTTAATCCTCACAGAGTCATGAAAAGATTTAAGGAGCAACCAAAAGACAGACAAAGCATCACCCTCCAAAGAAATCAGGCCAATGATTTCAATGGCAAAGCCCCCCAAAAATGAATCAAGGCTCCATTAAAGGCAAGCACCCACGGGGTCCCTGCACTGGGCTATCTACCCCAAATCAGGCTGAAGGGTAAATAAGGAGATAATGATCAACAGAGAGCTGAGTCCTGGTGAGGAATCACTTCAGGTGCCACAGGGAGCAGAATCAGCGTCAGGTCCACTGTCATTTAACATCCTCATTAATTATCTTGAAAGGAGAGGGTTGGTAAACAGCAAGTTAATTAAATTCTCTAAGGATGCTAATTTGGGAGGTTTTTACCAACACTGGCAAGGGTAGAAACAATATAAATGGGACCTGGGGAGGTTAGGAATAGAAGTAAAAGATAAAACTAAAACTCGTTCTGGGTAAACACAGCTGAACAAGCCTTGTGGAATAAACTAGAATATATAACCAAATGAAAGGAGGACATGTGGATAATAAGAAGGCTTTTAAAAAAGTACATTCTTCAAAGTAACAGCATGAAGATAAGAAGTCCTCATGCTTCCAAAGCAACCCTATCAGGGAAAAAGCATAGTTAAAAATCGCTAACCCTTGGGGCAGCTAGGTGGCACAGTGCATAAAGCACTGGCCCTGGATTCAGGAGGACCTAAGTTCAAATCCGACCTCAAACACTTGATACTTACTAGTTGTGTGACCCTGGGAAAGTCACTTTAACCCTCAATGCCCCACAAAAACCAAACCAAACCAAACCAAAAATCACTAACCTTTTGGTTTAAATTCACACAAAGACAGACTCCTTCAGTCTAACATTGACTCCAAAATGCAGAAAAATTGAAGGGGTTTCCAATTAATGCCCCCCAAAAAGATTTAAAAGGCAGGTATGAAAGACCTAAATATGGCGTGGCACTTAGCAGTCATACAGATCTGGGGTGAAAGTACCCTACAGGATATGCTGTCTACACTATACATTTGGCCACTGGATTATATGCTACGTAAAACTTTATCACACATTGTTTTGCCCCATTCACCTCTTGCTTCACATATGCAAGACCTGTCCTTCAACCAAGATTGCTTAAGTAAAAGGGGGGAGAGAAATAGTGAGACAGCAAATCATGTGAAAAAGCCCTGGGCTTTTTAGTGAACTATAAACTCAAGATTAGTCAACAGTATAACATAACAGTCAAACTAACAACATTTTAGGATGTAGCAACAGAAACCGGAACAAGTGGAGGAGGGGTGATAATTCCATTGCACTCTGCCCTGGTCATACCACATCGATGATCAATTCTTCTTGGACCGCACGGTTTCAATAGTCAAAGTATGGAGTGACTGAAAAAGTATTCCTGCTTTAAGTAGGAGGCTGGGCTAGATGGCCTCTAAGTGTCCTGAATCAGATTCCTTTCCTCCTCCCCATTATCACTCACACAGCAATTGCTAGGTGGGACTAAAATATAATACATAAAAGAAGATTCTTATAACAATTTCCTCCGGAGAAGGAAAGAAACAAAATCAGACTAAACTCTAGAAGACTGTCAGGTACAACCATGTCCAGGATGCTCTGGGGAATGTAAACGAAGTGACAAAGTTTGGCAATTCATCTCACAAATCGTTTTGCGGGTTGTATTAACAAGTTGTAGTGACATGGTGCATTTTCCTTACAACAGTAAAGTAGAAGCTTTTGGGGGCACAACGTGTGCCTAACATGGCACAGCACAGGGCATGATTATAAAGTCTTACCTCAGTAAGGTAGGGAGCAAAAGCATCATCACTCCCAATGTATTGGGAAAGAAACTGGGGTTCTGAAAAGCAGAATGACTTGTCTGGAGAGAAATGAGAGCATGTTTACACCTCCTCTGGGACCAAATACTCAAGTTTCCCAGCTCCTCTTCAAACTAGACTGAGGTCTCTCTCTGGACTTTGGTGGTGTTCTGGGCTGGACATCCCCCCACAGTAAGGAGAGGGGAGTCCTGAGATAATCATGAGCAGAGTGAAGTTATTCGCGTGAGATGCCAGGAGACTAAAAGAAAACACCCAGACGGGTCTTATTCCTTATTTAGACTCATTTCACACTCTGTCAAAGCAGCTAAGCTCTAATGTGGTAGGCACAACAGAAGTAGTTGGCTAATGCAGCCTTATGTTTTCCACTGAATGTTTCTATGCAGAAAATCATGATGAAAAGGAAGAATCCAAGGGATGTGGAGGGGAGGGGGTACCAGTCCATTCGACTTGTCTCTGGTGTCCTTTGTGGTACACTGTCCTAGGAAAGTGGCCAAGGCCTTGTCCTGGGGAAGAAGCAGAGGACGGGCCTCTACGGGTTTCCTAGCAACCCTACTGACAGCAGGCAGCATCTTAGCCTGGAGTAGATAAGATCTGTTTTCCAAAGTCAGCAGACTGGCTCCTCTGGATCTTCACCGTTCACCTCCAACACAAGATCTTTGTCCTGAAGGAGGCATTTCAAGCTACCAGCTACAGACCTAGTCTCCATCTTTTCAGCCAGAGGCCCCTCTATATAACTGGGGCATCAGCAGCAATGAAGGCATGATACAGAGCCCCCATCAGCTGAAAAATGGTAGGCAACATTTTCATAGTCATGGGGAAGTCGTTGCCAGACAGCAAGGACCAAGATCAAGTCTACTCCTAAGCTGAAGGCAGGCTGACCATGGTTTATTTTTATTACTTATATCACCCACATTTACAACTACTCCCAAAAGTCAGAAAACTTTGACACCTGACCTGCCATCACTTTCTGACTATTTTCCTTGGCTCTCCATTACAATCACTTAAATATGTGATTCCGGCGGCAGCTAGGTGGCGCAGTGGATAAAACACTGGCCCTGGATTCAGGAGGACCTGAGTTCAAATCTAGCCTCAGACCCTTGACACTTACTAGCTGTGTGACCCTGGGCAAGTCTCTTAACCCCCATTGCCCCGCAAAAACAAAAACAAAAACAAACAAACAAAAAGATGTGATCCCTGCTCAGGCAGGTCCATTTTCCCAAGCTTCCCCATCACCTTCATAACTCACTTAAACATGGCTCCATGTGTCTTCATCAATCTACTTCATGCCACATCACTCACCTCATTTCTCTAATTCTGGGCAATGAACTTCCCCTTGGTCCTTTGCATTCATTTGCCATCTCCCAACTCTCTTCCTTCTCCATCAACCCCAAGGGAGTAGGGTGGAATGAACACTGCAGTGGGAATTAGGAGACTTGAGTTCTAAGTCTCAGCTATATGACCACGGACAGACCAGTTTACCAGGCCTCAGTTTCCCCATCTGTAAATCGTGGAGGTTGAACCCAATAAAGCCTAAGGTCATATCCAGCTCTAACACTTTTTAGCTCTGTGTCTATGAAAGTAGGACAGTGTACACCTCAGGACCAGAGCTGATCTGCCCCCCAGTACCCATTATGAAGCAGATCAACCTAAGCTAAAAATGGCTTTAGACAGCCAAGGAAGAGAAGAATTGAACTTGCTCCATTCAACTCTTATTTTCTGGTTTAGGACTAAAGCTTGTATAGCTGGTAAATGCAGGTAGTGCCAAAGTATATTTTACTGGTCACTAAAATGAGCCTGTGTTTTTTATGATTCTTTTTTATTTCATAAGTTGTTTTCACATTCATATTATTATCTTGAAGATAAGGAGACACAGACCATGATAATAAAATAACATCACCTTATTTTAGAACAGCACTTGGGAAACTAATGTGTCTTCACATCCATGATCTCATCCATGGCAGGGATCATCCCTATTGGTGTGGAAACAAAGTTTAAATGAATTGTCCAAGTTTGCATGGCAGAACCTGTACTAGAGTGGAGGTTTCCTAACTCCTAATCTAATATTCTTTTCACTATATCAAATCGCCTCCCAAGTATAGGTCATGAAAACAGGTATGAACGATCTCATCAACCCAGAAAGTGTGAATAATGTTATCCTACATAGACGACAACAGACAAAAGCAGAATTCTCCAAGATATTCATTCACCTTGGGCCAAGGGTTAATCTGCAAGGTTGTTTTTTTTTTGTTTTGTTTTGTTTTTGCTTTTTTTGTAGGCAATGGGGGTTAAGTGACTTGCCCAGGGTCACATAGCTAGCAAGTGTCAAGTAACTGAGGCCAGATTTGAACTCAGGTACTCCTGAATCCAGGGCCGGTGCTTTAACCACTGCGCCATCTACCTGCCCCCTGCAAGGTTGTTTTAACACAATAAGGAGCCATGAGTGGCCCTGGTAGGTCCAGGGAAACTAGACTTACGTGTACCTTTCCTTCATCTTTCAAGTCTATCCTAGTTGGAACTAAATATATCCCTAGTGGGAACTGATATATCCAAAATAAACAACAACAAAACAATTCAATAAAGTAAATACCGGGACCCATCATTCACTCATCCCTACTCTTTCCTACCCTGAACAGTCTTGTCTGTGGGCTCAAGCCATGGATATTGACATGGATTGTCTTTATTTTATTTCTTGGGGGAGGGGGGGCAATGAAGGTTAAGTGGCTTGCCCAGGGTCACACAGCTAGTAAGTGTCAAGTGTCTGAGGCTGGATTCAAACTCAGGTACTCCTGGATCTAGGACCGGTGCTTTATCCACTGTGCCACCTAGATGCCTCCTGTGGATTGTCTTTAAATCCCAGACAATGCCAAGTACACAGCTGTTACTCGGTAAATGTCAAAATACTAGTCATAGATGGCACGTTCAAAAATAGGTTGGTCAACTGTTTTTTGTCTACCCTTACTCCTGCTGCTGAAGTTAGAAGCCACAATGCTGAAGCTTACAAAATGAAAATTAAAACACACGTCCCAAATCAGGTTTCCACTCCCTCATTTGGAAGGCATCTCGCCGTCTTCATTGACTTTGGAAACAATTTCAGATTTAACCAGACTAATCCTGTCTCTCCCTAATCTCAACTCCTCATTTGAGAATGGCACCCCTTGCAAGGTTACGACATCTGTAATTTCTACTGTTCTCTGCAAGCCAAGCTCTAATTTAATTGTCTTAAGTGGGGTGGGCTGGTTACTGGGTGACTGCCAGTTCAATACAGGCATTTTCAAATTCAATACAGAATTTGAATATTCCCAACAAAGAATCCAAAAAAACCTTAGGCCTTCCAATGGTCTCTTTTAGTTCTAATTCTAGTTATTTCTTCTTAAATCCATGAGCCTGTTGATTTAAGCAGAAGCCACGGTTCTGTTTCTAAGTTAAACCAGAGGATGCTCAGGTACAATGAGAGTGGCACCTACATCGACCAATGAGTCATCACCTGAGGGGAGGAGCTACAGCACGGGCCTTAATAAAGAAAACAAGCTGTTGAACGTCAGGCCTACAACATTAATTTGCATATGACATTAATTCTGCTGTCAGTGTGTTAATGTGTGATTAATTCTGTCATGGGTTAGAGCAAGGAGAATGAGTTAATTGTCAGAAACCCTTCTCATCCATTCCCTAGTCTCTTCTCCCCGCCAACCTTTAGCCTTTTTTTTTCCCTTTGTTATTAAACTAACCTCCAAGATGTTTCTCCCAGCACTCCTCTAACATTTTAATCCCCTTTCTGCCTGCTCTCTTGACAAATGTATTGATAGAGCCGAGTTAACAGAGAGGAGTTGCTGCAGGTAACGTGTTTGTGCTCCAGAATTGGTGACTCTGATGGATCCTGTAGAACCAAGGGCAACCAGGGCTCTGCCCCATGGGAACAGAGGGGCACTGTGTCTCTTCTTCTTCCCCTTCTGCAGGTCCGGATATCACACCAATACAGCACAGTCCTCTATGCAGGCCAGACTGTGCCTTGTCCCCCACCATCTGCTGCTACCTCACCTGGGCCCTGGGCTACCAGCACCCTCCCATATCCCAGACTCTCATCTTAGACTAACTGCAGAATCTCAGGACAGGAAGGGACTCCTGGGACCACCTAGTCCAAGTTCTACTTGAAAATGAATTCTCGGGGCAGCTAGGTGGCTCAGTAGATAGAGCACCAGCCCTGGATTCAGGAGGACTTGAGTTCAAATCCAGCCTCGGACACTTGATACTTACTAGCTGTGTGACCCTGGGCAAGTCACTTAACCCCAATTGCCTCACCAAAAAAAAAAGAAAAAGAAAAAGAATTCTCTTTCCAATGTGCCTCCAAGTGGTCTTGCAGTCTCTGCTGCAAGACTTCCAATGGGAGGGAACCCACCTTCTTCCTGAAGTAGTCTTTTCCACTTTGGGATGGCTCTAATTGGGAGCAAGTTCCTCCCCCCCCCCCCATCCAATCAAAACTAAATTTGTGGGCAGCTAGGTGGCGAAGTGGATACAGCACTGGCCTTGGATTCAGGAGGACCTAAGTTCAAATCCTACCTCAGATACTTGACACTTACTAGCTGTGTGACCCTGGGCAAGTCACTTAACCCCAACTCCCCCCCCCCAGAAAAAAGACAATCTAACCAATTCTCCACACGGTAACCTTCATCCTTTCCCCTGCCCCTCAATTCTTCTGTTTTGTATGCTAAACATATATAATCCTTTCAACTGCCCCTTAAAATGACATGAAGTCCAGGGCCTTCCTCATTTCGGGTGTCTTCATCGGCATGCATGCCACCTAATCAATGCCTTTTCTAAGACCTAGACCTAGAACCAGACCCAATGTTCTAGATGTGATCTGGCCAACAGAGAATAAAGTTAGATTATCTCTTCCTTATTCCTGAACACCACACCTTCAACAAAACCATCTTAATGACACCAGCTTCCTTGTTTGCCCTAACACACTAATGGCACATTGCTATTGTCAACTATTATAATCTGAAGGTTATCATCTTTGTCTAAAATCACCACAAGTTTTAGAAATATTTTCAGGCACAAAAGGAGAGAAAAACTATTTACATGTTGCAAACAAGTGACTATGCCACCAACAAAAGGCTCACCTGTTATGTCTATGAGGAATATACACCGGGGCAGCTAGGTGGCACAGTGGATAAAGCACTGGCCCTGGATTCAGGAGGACTGGAGTTCAAATCCGGCCTCGGACACTTGACACTTACTAGCTGTGTGACCCTGGGCAAGTCACGTAACCCCAATTGCCTCACTTTAAAAAAAGAATACAGGAATATACACCTAAATGTGGGTTGTTGGTATTTTGTTTGTGTTTTTTTTGGGGGGGGGGTGAACAAGGAATAATAATTATCCCTTATGGTTATTTCTTGCCCTTTTCCTTTATATACACATTCTGATGAGACATGAGGCAAAGTCCTAGCTCTCGGGCTTTTACTAAATTTTTCAGAGTAAACAACTCAACAGTGGTCTCCAGAAAGATTATTTGACACATATAACATCCTTCCAAGTTAATTCCAAAGAATCAAAGAAACTATGGATAAGATGATGATCAATTCTTAGCTTTTCAACCGTTAATTTTTGTTATAATCTTTTTTTTTAATGGATCGGGAACAAAAAGCTTTGAAAAGATTCCTGTATTTTAAGTCTTCAGGGAAGATGCCAATATTTTCCCAAGAGGACTCGCTGGTTTCTCTAATACACAGGGCTTTAGGTCACTCTTTCCCTTTCTGATTATATATAGCTCTAATTGTTTTAATATGGGTATTATTCACACATGAAACTGGAATTACTCAGCACATGGGAAATAGGTCCCGACCACCCGTAGCCATTAAATATCCCATGACATTTTTGTAAGACAGCCAAATTCCAATTCAGGCAGAGAAGCACAAGAGTCAGTACAGTCAGACAGAGGAGGGCCACATGATTCCACCCTTTCCTTCTAAATCAATGACCATCCTTTCCATTACTCATCCCCATTCTCAAGTTTTCTAGAATGAAATCGTCTGGGTATATAACAGGAATGCCACTTTTCTTTGGGGACAGCACTTCAAGTTTAAGAAGTTAACCCCAAATTAGGTGGGAATTTAGGCTGTATGCACAAAGGAATTCCAAGAAGCAGCTGATGTTTGCCCATTTGCTAGTCCTTAAATGAAGTTTCTAACTAATCAGCAGAATCAGGGCAGGGAGTCGAGAATAGGGAAGGAGATTAAGAAACCCTGGTTCAGAGGCTTCCCAATTCTTCCTGTTGGAAAACTGTCTCTTTGAGGATCTAGTTCACAGATTCCCTTGTAAATCTATTTTCCCAAGTTTCTTCTCCCTTTCAGACCTAGAGACCTGTTTCTCTGAATTTCCCCAAGTCCCAACATTTCCACCCTTTGTATTTCCATGAAAATAACTCTTCCCTCTTCCCAAAAGATTCTTGCCAATTCCTCCCTGCCTTCTCCTCACCACTAGCTTCTGAATCTCTCCTCGTCCTCTCTCACAATCTCTGTATATGAATCACAGCAGCTTCCTACAGGGAATCCCCAAATGCAAGTTCAAATACATACCTAAATACCATCCTCTGTCATGTTTGCTCCTGACAGCTGAATGCTGAACATATCAGTTAATATACCTGAAGTTCCCAAGTTCAAGGATATATGGGGACAGAGGTTCTTCACCTGGGGTTCATGAACTTGTTTTCTTAATAAGTGGAGACCTGTATTTCAATAGAATTGGTTTCTTCCATTCTCCCGTGTGTGTGTGTGTGTGTGTGTGTGTGTGTGTGTGTGTGTTTTCATGCATTTAAAAACATGATTCTAAGAAAAGGGTCCATGGGCTTTACCAGATTGCCAAAGAGGTCTGTGACACATATGAAAACGGTTAAGAATCCTAGGCCGAGGGTAATGAGGTGGATTATAACTCTAATTTACAGACTGGCAGAAAAACCAAAGCGTTTGTAATGGCTAAAGGTGGTGAAATGATCTGAGAGATTAAGCACTAAACCAAAGGAAAGCATGACTATGCTGTTGCTACACATGTCAACTCAAAAGTCATGGTGCTGGGAAGGCCGGCTCTTCACAAGCATTTATTTACCCCTCGTCCCAGAAGAGGAGTGGAAAGAACAGCGTGAACTCCGTGGTACCCTGCCCCTTTAAAACAGGCCTTGGGAGCCTGCTGCTGTTGCTGTCTGCAGCTCTCACCCTCACTGGGTAACTGTAAAAGGCTTTCCATGCCAGGCACACTCTCTGCATTGTGTTCTCTCCCTCCCTCCCTCCCTCCCTCCCTCTCTCACTCACTCCCCCACCAAAAACCCTGAGGCCTCCTGAGTGTACACTAACCACAAGCCTTTGAGTGGCTCATGTATTTACAAACTGAGGCATGTCGAAATCAAAGGGGATACCACATGACATAATTCGCATTAAAATGTCAACAGGCTGACAATTTATAGAGTCAATCCAC
Organism: Dromiciops gliroides; assembly: GCF_019393635.1. NCBI lineage: Eukaryota > Metazoa > Chordata > Mammalia > Microbiotheria > Microbiotheriidae > Dromiciops > Dromiciops gliroides. The sequence continues at coordinate 653,412,440 of NC_057862.1, read as the reverse complement.
GGAAGGTAGGGAGAACTAAGACTTGGTAATTGTTTAATTCCTGCTTAAACCAACGGCAGCTTTGCCTTCAGGAATGCTGGGATGTGCTGGGCCTGCAGAGCCCTGCTCTCAGCCAGCTCGTGCCGGGCCTGGCACCGAGCCAAAAGTTAGATAACAAGTTTAACTATTTATGGCTGCTTCTCATTAAGCCCTCCTCTAAAAAACAGGGTGGGGTGGGGGGGGATGGCAGGCCTCTCCCCTATCCAAATCTTGGGGGCAGTTTTTCAAATAGTTAAAGCTAGCTCTGAAGACTGACTGGCTCCCTTTGGGGCCTAACCGCAAGCACAGCGCCACCCTCTCCCCCCAAGCACACACTTCATTTCTTGTGAGCCCAGAGACTCATAATTTAAATATATGCAAAAGCACCACCCTAGGTCCAGGTCAGCCCTAGTCCCACTGAGAAGGCTCCTTTGCCCAGAGGGAGCACAGTCCTTTAGCTGCACTCTCATCCATGGCAGTTACCAACCGTAGGCATTCAAAGCAGGCCCCTGGGTAATTTCAAAGGTTTTCTAGTTGAGTGAAACCAAGAAGAGAGTCTGTGGCCCTCAAGTTGAAGAAGACTCTGATGCTCCCAGCAGACTCTCCAACCCTGGCCAATGGGACAAAATACTCAGTTCTTACTTTGACTGACAAAGCCCTCCTGTTCTGTCTCTCATCAATTGGGCTCCAACCTCCCTTTCCCACACGATTTCATATCCTCCCTTTCCCACCTGAGCCATTCTGATCCAACCGGACTAGTTAGCCATGGCCAGAGCTCACGCAGCTCTCTCCTGACTCATGCATCCCATCCCTGCAGGCACTTCCCAAAGGCCTTTCTCATCTCCCCTTTTTGTGGGTAGCCAGGAAGATGCAGGTTAACTTCGACCTCCAACACTTCCCAGCTGTGTGATCCTCCTGGGCAAGGCAAATAAGATAATATTTGTAAAGCATTTTGAAAACCTTTAAATACTATAACGATGCTGGCTTTGATCATTACTGTGATCCTCTTCTTCCTACAAGGGGCCACTCTTAGTAGACTGGAAGCCCCCTGAGGCCAAGTACAGAACCCCTAAGTCAGTATTATTTAGAAAATGTTTACTGAACCAAATCAAATCCCATCTTCTTACTCTGGAACCAGCAGCTATTCAAAGTCATGGGCACCAGACCCTTCCCTGCTATAGAAGAGAACTAGGCATTCCAACGACTCCCTAGCCGGACTCAGCACCAACTATGAAAACATGGCCAAGAAGGTGGCTCCTGCCCTTACAGACCCTCCTTAGAGGGAGGAGAGATCTCTGCTAGAAGCACTCTACCCAGATTCACTGTCTGTGTATAAACAGTAACACCTCATTCTCTCTTCTACCTCATTAACTGAAACACATTAAAACAAGTGTGCATTGGGAGTAGAAAATGAGACTGTTAAACCAAGCTGATATAATCCTCATCAGCTGTGGGAAATGAGGCCGCATCAATTATGCTGAATCAACTGCAGTAACAGTGATTTACCGAGAGCTCTGAGACCCTAAGATTCACACACACACACACACACACACACACACACAGAGAAGAAAGGGGGTGCCTTACCCTCTCTCACCTCACAACACATTTCAGGCCTACCTCAATATAACATCCCTCCAATTCTTTACCTCATCCCACAATATTCCTTCTTTGTCCATCAAATTCTAGGAGTGAGTTGCAAAGCTAGTTTTGGGGGACACAATGACCCCTGCCCTCAAGAAGCTTGCATTCTATTTGGGGATTCAACAGAGAAACCTAAGTTAATAAAGACGAGTTAAGGAGACAATGGTGCCTTGTTTGTACACACACCCCTTCACCATGTGTTATGTGCTTTTATACGTGCTTTGCTTAACATACTGCTTTAAAATAGGAGGGAGCAAGGGAGAAGCAGGGACACATGCACACAGGCATGTTTGACACTTGGCCTAGGGGTGTCTTAGCTCCAAGTAGACTAAACTCAATTTTTCAAAAAGAAAACATAAATAAACCCAAAGTTGGGTTACCAAAACCAAAGTGTATACCAAAAAAAATGTTTTAACCTACTTTCAGCCAATGCCATAAAATGTACATTTCAGCAGGACTAAAAATATTTCACTGATTCCATACATCTGACATCACAATATCACACTGGATCCTACAAATTGTGAAGTGAATATGTCGAAAATTGAATTTCTTAGTTTGTATTCAAATGTGCAACCTTAACATTTTATCGTCATGGATTTGCATTTGATTCTGTAAGTGTTTCCAGAAGACCAAGAAAAAAAGATGAGGAGAAAAAAAACCCCCAGAAGATCACATAAAAACCAGAGTAGGTACTCTCCAGAGACACCTCTGTACACCACCACTGAACTCAGGTTGCCAAACCTTTCACTCTTCATTCCAAGTGTAGACCAACTACTCCAGGTCAGTGACAAAGAAGTGCTTTGTTATTCACAGGTTTCCTTTCCAGATCAGCCCATATATGGATCTAGCCATCAATCATACAATGAACTAGGAAGATTTTCTATTGCAGATGCTCTTTAACTGTGGTTTCAGACATTTGTTTCTTTAAAACAGGAGGGAAATGGTGCCTACTCCTACTGGCAACTTACAGCTAGCTACAACTGAAGTCCCCAAATGGATGTCTTCTGATTAGTGCTCACTACTAAATGGAAAGGGGAAAAAAATCAAGTCAATAAGTATTTATTAGGCACTTACTATGTGCCAGGCACTCTGCTATGAGCTGGAACTACAAAGAAAATCAAGAAATTGTCCAGTCCCTTCTCTCAAGGAATTCAGTCTACTGGAAAGAAGAAGAGAAGAGATGATAATTTAAGTGGCAAAGTAGATTTGCTTCAAATTTTTAGAGAGGAAAAATGAGAGAAAAGCCTTTGTGCTTTGACCCACTAGGAAAAGTTTCATTTCTTAAAATTTGGAACATTTATGAATAATTGAAAACACCAAGGGTTACCACAGAAACATTTTTGGGGGGTAGGGCAATGAGGGTTAAGTGACTTGCCCAGGGTCACACAGCTAGTGTCAAGTGTCTGAGGCTGGATTTGAACTCAGGTCCTCCTGAATCCAGGGCCTGTGAGCCACTCAGCTGTCTCTCAGAAACAGTTTTGCATCCTTAACTGAAGGTGTTTACCTCATGGGATGAGAAAGGGATCTCAAAGCTGATGCTACAAAGTAAACAGGGAAGGAAATTTTTAAAGATAATGTTAACTCATTTCTGTTGCCACAATGTTAAATGAATTTTCTTGCCCTTCTCTGTTACCATTTCACTGGTATGTTCAGCCTCCCCCATTCCCCCTCTACGAAGGCTGTAGCATTGTCAGGGATACAAATGTAAACAGCCCAAAACACACAACCTAAAGTTCTTGTGGAGAAACACTTATCAAATAATAAGGAAGCCAAATACATTGTGTCAAACACTCAACAGAGATTCCCTTCTGGCACAAAAGTCTCCCCAAACTCCATTTCAGAAATCAGTCTCTTTCTTTAGGGTAAAAGTCCCACTATCCTTCACACAATGCCAAGCTAACCTTCCTCCCGTAAAGAAGTAGTAACTGGTGCTGCTTCAAACAACAGAACCTAGTTTACCTGAACAGCTATGAGTAGGCTTTCCACTGAGGCAAAAGTTAGTAAAAGTGGGATTAACCAAGGGCAAGGCATAGTTAAATATCTTCCCAGTGACATTTACCATGGTGTCACTAAAAAAGCTATTAATCAGATAGATAGATAGATAGATAGATAGATAGATAGATAGATAGATAGATAGATAGATAGATAGATAGATAGATGATAGACAGACAGATAGATATTCTTTTCTCCCCAGCAAGTCATTTTATGAAGGGGAAGGGGGAGATGGACAGGAGGGGATGAGAATGGCATTCATTTTTAATTGAATAGACAAAAAAAGACCATTACTAGTCTGGCATCAGCTTGATGGATTTTCCTGCACTATTACAACTTCTGAAGGCCATCTACTTAGTTACAGATGTTGTAATCTGCATTAGCAGAGGGAGTACCTATGTTAGCAGAGCTTTTAAAAATAGTACTCATCTTGATGAATACAGAAAAGCATGGGAAGATGCAAATAAGTGGATGCAAAGCAAAGTGAGTTGAACCTGGAAGTAAAATATGCATAATAACAAAAACAACGTAAAACAAAATGACAACAGAACAATTGAAATTGTATGTGATAAAATTATAGTGACCTATCCAGTCCCAAATAAAAGACAGAAAAAGTCTCCCTCCCCCAACTTCTTTATGGAAATGTAAGACTTTGAGAGTAGAATACGGCATAGTCATAATTTTTTCACGTGTTGTTTAGCTTTGTTGAACTTCTTTTTAACCCCTTTTTTTGTTCTTTGTTATAAGAAATGGTTCTGTGGGAGAAAAAAGGAAAGGAATATTTTGTGAAATGTGGGTGATGTAAAAACAAAAGACAACAAACAACATTTACTTTAAAAATATCATCTTGTTGTATTTCCTACCTATAGAGACATTTGCTTTTCTACAAATGGAGGGGCAGCTAGGTGGCACAGTGGATAAAGCACTGGCCCTGGAGTCAGTAGGACCTGAGTTCAAATTTGGCCTCAGACACTTAACACTTACTAGCTGTGCGACCCTAGGCAAGTCACTTAACCCCAACTGCCTCACCCCCCAAGAAATTAATAGAAAAGTAAATGGAAGAAAAAAGTAAACACATCAATTAAAGAGTTACTTATTGAGTACTAATGATTATTATATCTCATTTATCCCTTACAACCATGCTGTGGAAAAAGCAGTCAGTACTGACATCGGAAAAAAATTGATTGCAAGAAGACACTTTTCCCAAAGTTGTTCCACTTTTAAGTGGTGGATTTGAATTTCTCTCAGGTATTCTGATCACATTCAGGGCTCTTCCCACACTGTACTTAGATGATGAGATACAAGCCAATTCAAACCCACAAATATTCATCAGATGCCTATATGTGCTAAGTGCTGAGGATACATGGGAAGGCCAAACAAAACAAAACCCAACAACAACAGCAACACAAACAGTCCCTGTTCTCAAGGACCTCAGAGTTCAATTGACCCAAACTGGTAAGACACATTCTCCACCATCAGAAAGCTTTTATTTTACTTACTAAGGAACAAGAGCAGAGAGCATAACAGGCCAGAACAATTGGGGGTGGGGTGGGGGCTATGATTAGAAAAGGCAGGATCCTAGTTGACCTTGGAAGAATGAAGAGTAAGAAAATGGGGTTCACCTTCAAGTTTAGTGTGATGGCATTTTTTTTTTCCAAAAGGCTCTGAAGAATCTAACACCAGCATGTCACGTGGGCAACCAAAGCACGAAGAAACAAGTGCTTAAAATGACATCTGTTCGATTAATTAGCTGCATAATTAGTTTCCCCTCTGTGGAGTTAGGCTTTGTTGCTGCTGTCTAAATCTTCCCCAGGTGAAGTTCCTCCTCCCCACCCACCCCCTGCCATTTTCTTAGGAGAAAAAGAAAATGAATGGAACAGACAAAGAGGAAAGGGTGTCATTGTGGGAAGTGGTCAGGAATTTTTTAAGCAAAGGGCAGCTTAGAGTACTTCATGAGATAAAGCTAAAGAGAAGAGGAAAAATTGTATTTAGACATGTGGCGTGAATACCACAAACCCCTCAGAAAAGCCTCAATTTAAGGTGGAAGTGCCTTGCACATAGTAGGTGCTCTTTGAATTTAATCGACTCTTCTACTCCTCCCTCCTATCTCATCCCCCTTCCAGCTAAGATCTTTTTTTAAATGTTACTTAAAAACCTTTGACATGGGCTAAACTATGACTTAGTGATGACTTGGCCATGGCCTTGACTAGAAACTCCTCAATTATTAAGATTATTATGGTTTTATAGAGAAATAACATTGAAATAGGAAGGGAGGGGTGGGTTCCAAACTTGGGCTCAGTGAAATTGGATGGAAGACAGAACTGCTTTCTCTGGAACAATCATTCAGTCTTCCTACACTAGTAATTTTGGATCATATTAATGGGAACAGAGTAAGGGCAGGGAAATATAAAAATGGTCAAAGCATATTCAGAAAAACAGAAAAAGAACAAACACTTGCGAATCCTCTTCTCTAGCCAACTCATTACACACAATGCTGCTTAAACCACAGCTGGCTGCAAAGTAACACGTTCTGACTAATGTCTAGGATGGTGAAGAAACCACAGGCCTGGGACCAAATCCACTTGGCTTGACTAAAAAGCCTAGCCTAGTGTCCCACAAATTCTCCTCTCCCTTTCCTTATTCAGAAGGAGAAAGAGGGTGGGGGGAGTATTCCAAAATAATAGTCTGTCTGGGGGAAATAACAGGTCTATATACAACACATTAAATATGAAGGAAGAAAAATCTATTCCATGGGTAAAAGCAGACTTTGAGGGAAAATATTCATTACTACCAAACACTGCACACTTTAGACACAACTAATGAATGTAGCTGACTCGGCTCAGAAAATCTTTCTGGGTCTACTAGAGTCCGTGTATATAAAAACGTTGGAACTTGGTATCATCGTTTCAAGTACACTGAGCTAGACTTGCATCAGCTGCTTTATAAAGCAGGACAGTCTAAACTGGGTTCAGAACCCATAGTATTGTCCACCTTTTCAACAATAGTTTTGCACCACTGTTAAGAATCTAGGGAGAGGGGCAGCTAGGTGGTGCAGTGGATAAAGCACTGGCCCTGGATTCAGGAGTACCTGAGTTCAAATCTGACCTCAGACACTTAACACTTACTAGCTGTGTGACTCTGGCCAAGTCACTTAACCCCCATTGCCCTGCAAAAAAAAAAAAAAAAGAATCTAGGGAGAGGGGCGCAGCTGGGTGGTACAATGTATAAAGCACTGCCTCTGGATTCAGGAGGACCTGAGTTCAAATCCAGCCTCAGACCCTTGACACTTACTAGCTGTGTGACCCTGGGCAAGTCACTTAACCCTCATTGCCCTGCCTCCCCCCCCCAAAAAAAAAAGAATCTAGGGAGAACATTATTTTCCAACATTTCCAATGATGAACCCAAACTTCCTATCCATTTTGGAGTACCAGACCACAAGAGGGCATGAATACATCTAAAACAAAGTCATATCTTTCATCACAAAGACTGCAACATTAATTCATTTATATAAAAGTATAATTGAGTAACAAACAGTGTATACACAGGCAGATAGAATGGTGTTGTGATCCTAATAAGTGTTTGGGACAAGAAATAAAGACCCAGTTATCTTCTGCATGCTGTCAACAGTTTTAAGTGCTACTAAAAGAAAACATCTTGGGGGCAGCTAGGTGGCGCAGTGGATAGAGCACCGGCCCTGGAGTCAGGAGGACCTGAGTTCAAATCCAGCCTCAGACATTTGACACTTACTAGCTGTGTGACCCTGGGCAAGTCACTTAACCCCAACTGCCTCACCAAAAAAAAGAAAAAGAAAACATCTTAGCTAGAAGGGGTGAGAGAGGAGGGAGGAGTAGAGAAGTCAATTTAATTCCAACATTAAGTACCTACTACGGGAAAGTAACTATAAAGGAAATATATCCATCATTTGAATACTGCTTTAAAATTTAACCTCAATTTAGGTGATTTTAAAATTTAATTCAAATAAATCAAATTTAACAAACATTTATCAAGGCCTACAGTGTGCTAAACACATGGTACAAGAACAAAAATTAAAGTCTCTCTGCCCTGAAGGACATGGGTACAACATGAGGAAAGGGGAGGGTTGGCTGACAGAAGAAATATGTACACAGATGAGTAGATAAAAGGGATTATGAAGAGAGAGAAGGAAGGAGAGGGAGAGGGAGAAGGAAAAGGAAGAGGAAGAGGAAAAGGAGGAGAAGTAGCACCAACAGCAAGAAGAATCCTGGAAGGCTTTATAGAGAGAATGCCGTAGCTGTGGCTTGAAGGAAGTTAAGATGGGTAAAGGCTGTATTTTAGGCATGCTAGATGGTTTGTGCAAACACACAAAAGGTAGAAGATAGAGTGCCAAGGGAAGAGAATAACTGAGTAGTTCAGCTTGGCTTTAATGAAATCACCAAAGAAAAGAGAAGAGAGAAAAAGAGATGAGAGGTAAGATTGGAGCCTTGAAGGATGATGATCCAGCCAAGAAATATTGGAACTAATAGGTCAGTGGAAGAACCAGAAGAGAAGACTATCATGGCAACCAAGGAATAGGAGTGTATTCAGAAGGTAGGAGTGGTCAGCAGTATCGAATGCAGCAGAGGATTTGTGAAAGAGATTTGGTACTTTAGAGGTCACTAGTATGCTCAAACTCTACTTGCAGAGAGCACAACTCAGATGGGCTGGACACATTGTTCAAATGCCAAATGTACACTTGCCTAAGAGACTATTTTATGGAGAACTCACAGAAGGCAAGCGCTCATATGTTGGTCAGAAAAAGAGATATGGGGACATTCTGAAGGTCTCTCTTCAGAAATCTGGAATTGATCACATCACTTGGGAGACACCGGCACAAGACTGCCCAGCATGGCATGCCCTAATCAGAGAAGGTGCTGTGTTCTATGAACAAAGCAGTATTGAAGTCACTCCAAAAGAAACAAGAAATGCACACATTTAGAGAATCCAACTCAAATGTTCACACGGATTGTTTGTGGCCGACCTGTGGTAGAGCATTACAAACTCCTATTGGTCTCATCAGCCAAAGTCGGACACACTGTAACTTGACTCTAACATAATGATATCATTTTAGTACTCTTCAAGACTGAAGGACAACCACTACCACCACCAGGTTTCAAATAGTGTGGTCCTAAGTCACTTTTCAATGGGTGGAATAAGTACATATAACTCTAAGACCTTGACAGTGATAGAAAAGGGAAGTAAAGTGAAGATTTTGGTTTTGCTTTTATTTTTTTTTTTTAAACTGGGGAAGAACTGGGCATGTTTATGGGCGGTAAACAACAAGGCAATGGATAGGAAGAGACATAAAGAACAACGAGGTGTGACTGATAAGGCGAGATCCCAGAGGCGGCGAAGGGCATGTAATAAAGGGCACAAGTAGAGGGACTGACCTTGAAAAGAAGAAGGGCTTCTTCATCCTCAGTCTGGCACAAATGAGGAAAAAGAAGCAGACGGGATTTGAAACCAATTACCCCATAGTGTGGGAAAAATAAAGCAGACACCCTTGGTGTGATATCTGCTTGGTCAAATGTATCCTGCTAACATAGGAGAAGATGCTGGTGAACCAGAAACAAGGAGAACAGATGGAGAACAGCTAAAAGGCGGGGGAAGCTTATATTTCAATTGCCATATTCATCATCGGTGGTGTTCCAAGGCACAAATAGAACAGGCAAGGGCAGTTAATCCAGTTCCTTCTTCAAATGCACCTTTCTAGAATACCAGAGTTGACAAATTATTTTGAGGCCTCGGGAAAAAAAAATCTTTTGAGTATACTACGGCACTAACTCAGAACCAGGAATTGGTAAGCATTGTTGACTGGCCAAGTGAATAAACTCTAATTCCCTTTCCAGTCCTCAGAGGAACAAGGATCCAAACAGCACAAGGGCTCACCCTTGTGGAGCAAGCCGGTTCATCCAACTCCATGGTTTCTTTCCCTCATTCCTAAAGGTCGATCTTTCTATCTCTAAGTGTGGGAGCAAATCGAAAGATGTTCAACCATTTTCCGTCATGGACCCAGGATCCTCTGTCTTACCTTTCTCTCTCTACTGAGTCTTTCCCTTATGGCAACAAATAAGCCCATGTCTCCCCTATTCTTCAAAAAACAAACAAAAGCCCTCAGTTGGTTTGACCAACCCAGATAGCTATCACCCTCTATCTCCCTTCAGTACTCCATTCCTTGAGAAAGCTGTCTTCATTCAGCGTGTCCAGTCCCTCTCCTCTAAGCATCTTCTAAAATCCTTTGTAGCTTGGCTTCTGACCTAATTATTCGACTGAAACTGCTCTTTTCAAAATAACCAATGATCTCTCAATCGCCAAATCTAATGGCTGTAACTTATATATGGTCCCAACAAGTGTTGATCAAAACAAAACAAAACAAAACGGCAGACAATAAATTAGAGAATTTGGCCTTCCAAAGAACAACCCACAAAACAAACACTTTCAAAACCTAGTCATTTGTAACCTTCTAACCAATTGACTTCTGAAGTATGAGATTTTAGAATCCAGACGAGGTTTCCTAAATCATTCTTCATCATGGCTGGTCCCAGTTCCCACATTCCTTCTTTCCTTCTCACTAATTTCATCTATGTAGTCATCTTTTGCCCTGTCACTCCAGCAATACGATGTGTAATAACTAAGTCCTAAGTGGCTTGAATTTTTGTCTTTATATAATTATTACAGCTAATTATTACACAACAAGAGACAAACAACCCAGATGTAGCCAAAGAAAATTTGAGCTTACAGGAAACCTTCTAGAGGCTGTATGTAATGTTGATCCTGACGGCTATCTTATTGCCCACGACAAAAGCATTTCAATAACGGGAATAATGAAAAAGTATTGAAAACTGAATTTTAACAAATAGCTCTGGAGAGAATTTCAGATTTCATTATAGGAAAAGCATTTTATTTAATGTTGAAAATATGAAAACTTGATATGACAGTTTCCTATAAATAACAAAAAGTGGAAACCATTATTAGAAGCATTTGTAGTTTTCTACTTTTGATGGGAAACCCTGAGAGAGAAAAAAATGCGAATTAACCAACAGGGAAACAATTTATCTTGCTTTACGTTTCCTGGCCTAGTTTCAAAACCCTTCAGTAGGTCGGTAAAAGAGGATTCCTTTACTAACCATGACCCAGAGGTCTTTCATGAAACATTTGCACTGCCGTTACTAAAAGCTGAAGCTGTTCATCAGCATCCATGGTCTTAAAAATTCCCACCATTTATGTGACCTATTCTGACTGCAATGCATGTAACTTAAAAAAACAAACACCAAGATGCAGAATGCATTTTTTGAAAAGGACCAGAGATCTAAATTTACCAGCTATTAAAGTATAAATTTATGCAGTAAGCACTAACAAAATGATGTTCATAGCAACATTGATTCTCCCACCCTACACTTAAAAAGTATTTTCAGTTATGAGCTATATTTAAACTAGGATACCAAATTTGGTATGTGAAAGGAATACATTTATGTTCCCATAAAGAAGTTCACCTCCTTACTGTTTCAGGATTGTGTTAAAACTTGTAGTTATCTTAACAAAGCTTAATTATTCATTTAAAATTTCCCTTTCAAAAACAAAACCAGAAACACCTGTTGGTGTTTAATGTATTCAAATTTGGCCTTTGAAGTTAAGCCTTCATCATCGAAATGAAAAGAGGGGAAATGAGTTCCCCTCTTTCTGCCATTATTTAAGCTCCAAATGGTTTTTCTGCTAGACTGGGTTTACCTAGGACTTCATCATACTTTATTATGGCTGTCGGGAATGCAGATGCAAGCTCAGAACTACATTTTCCAGAAAGTGACAGAGTAGGCACCAAAATGTGTAGGGGGGGCGGCAGAGGCTCTAAAATGACAATGGTTTTCTCCACATCGCATATTAAAGTGGGAGTACTTTTAAGACAGAGGATTTTAGCAGGCGATAAGCACATTTCAAAGTGATGCTGATTAGATTTTTTTCAAGAGGGAGAGGATGATTTTCAAATTAAACTCAACGGCAGTCTATCCATGTAACAAACTTTTCAAATGACAAATGATGATTTTTTCCCCCTTAAGAGCAATTTAGAGGGCAGCTAGGTGGGAAAGTGGATAAAGCACTCAGGAGTACCTGAGTTCAAATCTAGCCTCAGATACTTGACACTAGCTGTGTGACCCTGGGTAAGTCACTTAACTGCCCTGCAAAAAAACAAAAAAGAGTAACTTAGAAAGATAACAGAAATCCTCATGTCATGTTGAATACTACAACACAAGCATTTCCCCACAAAGGGAAACTTTGAATACTTTAAAACATTTATTTTCTGTAGATAACATATATCAATAGAGTTGAAGTTCCCTTAATTCAAACTGAGAAGTGTCCACTTAAATAACACAGCTGACATAAAAATGCTGAGGTTTTCAGTTATTGAAGAAAAAAAAAACAACAGAAGTCCTGTTGAGCTTAATGTCAGCCATTAATCCTTCAAACCAGTTTGTATTCAGGCAAAATATGGGAATTTTTTTTAACAAAAATTGAATGGCTAATTACAAGTTCTTGAAATTTATCCTCAACTAGATTATAAACTTCTTTAGGGCAGTGAAGAGTCATTTTTTAAAAAATGAACTATTCCCATTAACAAAGTGCTTGGTATCTAGTAGGTGCTCAATAAATAGTCAGTTTATAAAAACAAAACATTCATAACCAAAAAACCCCCACATTTTTTTTTATTTTTTTTTTTACGGGGCAATGGGGGTTAAGTGACTTGCCCAGGGTCACACAGCTAGTAAGTGTCAAGTGTCTGAGGCCGGATTTGAACTCAGGTACTCCTGAATCCAGGGCCGGTGCTTTATCCACTGAGCCACCTAGCTGCCCCAAAACCCCCACATTTTAAGGAAATGTTAAGTAGCTAGGAAACAACTGGAAAGACTACTGAACTATAATATGTTTGTTACTTTTATCACCACATTATAAACCAGTTCTCAGAATCTCTGAGTCAGAATGGACTTCAGGGGACATTTAATTCAATCCATGCTTTAACATATAACATACCCAATAACTGGCCATTCAGCCTTTGCTCTAGTCTTCATTAATTCTTGAGGCAAACTACTCAACTTTGGGAAATCCCGGAGAAGTTTCTCTCCTTTCCCTCTTATCAAATCATCTCATTGTGTCTTTAGAAATTCTGCCTATTGGATCCAAGCAGAACAAATCTAAGACCTCTTTCACTTGGCAATCCTTAAAATATTTGAAGCTCATTATAATGGCCTAAGATTTTTTATCTCCAGGGAAAATATGCCCAGTTCCTTCAACCCATCTTAGATTATAGGGCAGGACTGGGAGATCTTTCACCACCCAATAACCTAAGTCTTGATGCTCTTCAGTTTATCAATATTAAGATGGATTTATGATCTCTGATGTAGGTACAATGGTCAAGACTTTATCTCATCCTTTACAACTCTTGCCCATGTCCTCCAGTAAAGCTTGTACAGGGCAATATGCCAGGAGCCCTCCCAATTTTCTTGACACTGTGCCGATACCAAAGGAGTACATGGAAAGAGGAATTCACTGATGTAGCTTGTCCAAGTCTGTCTATGTCTTCCTCATACTTTCTTTGAAGATGCCTTCAATAAATATATAGATTGTATACATTAAAGTGTTGTAAGAATAGGAAAGTAGGTATATGAGATGGTAGCTATGGGTATTTTCGGTCATTTTTTAAAAGTCTTTGGTATTATCACTTCTTTCAATGACCTTGAGAATGAATCCTTCCATGTCCTCAAAATCTGTGGTCTTCAGCATGTATTTGGTTTAGCAGAAGTACTCTTCCCATCATTATTTTCTTTAGTATCATTTCTACTTCTTCATGTAATACATTAAAAATGTTATCCTTAAAGTTTTGTCCAAATGTAACAGTCTTGCAGTCACTGATGAAGAATTATAAATCTGTTCCTTTCTTTCTTTCTTTCTTTTTTTGGTCTTCTTTTCAGTTTTCTTTGGTTTGCTTAGTAAGGTCTCTTAGAAAGTTTTCTGTAAAGTCCTCTTTGCCTCCAACGCATCTTGTTGTTTTATTAAACAAAGTTCAATCTTCCATCCTTCTATTTCATAAGACTTTACAAATGAGTCTATAGTAGGTATTGCCTATGGCTGTCATTTCTCTTAGTTTCATAAAATCAAGTGATTAATGGATGAGATGGATTACTAGATTTTGGGGGGAGGTCTCCTTGTGGCAACTAATTTATATTAAACTTTTTCAGGAAGTGGTAATAATCTGTGTCAATGTCTATTTCTATTCGTTTTTTCTAGCTCCGCCAGCCTTGTTTAAAAGGTTGTTAGAGTTGTCTTCATTGCATGCCAATTCTTCTCACTGTTAGTTTTGTAGCTTGATAATGAATCTGATCTTTGCTCAAACAAGTCAGTGCTCTGACGGTATAACACTGAGTCCCACACTGGTGTCCAATCAGTTCCTGTGTTCTCTTGCTCCTAAAGCATGTTTTTCTACATATTTTCATATTTGCTCACCTTTTGCATTAGTCATTAAGTTTCAAGTGCATGTTTAATACAGAGAGAGAGAATCTTAAAGAGTTCTTCATAAGAGTTCTCCATCTCTCAATCTTCTGCAATAGATGTTGGCACATGAACTATATATTTTTCTCCATAATAGTCATTAAATACCTTCATGTACATTGCAATTTGAGATGACTAATTTTCCAGTGAAATAATGATATTTCTTATTGCCCCCAGACGGATAAAACTGACACCACCATTTTTTTTTTTTTGCTCTTGGAGGAGAGGTATACTCCATACTTCCATCTAATTACAACTTCCCTTTGTCTTCTTGTTTTATTTTTAACGAGCACATCAAGATTAATGTGACTCAGTTTATCCAGTGGGTCACAGGACAAGGATACTGTCTTTAGAATTCAAAAAGCTGTTTATTTACAAATAGTCTGTGAATCATGGATCTTTGTGCACTTTGTCCCTTTTTGGGGACTTCATTCCAGCAGAAGTAAAAGGTGGTCATGAGGGTCATTTTGCATTCTTCCCTCCCCTTAGTCTAGCAAGGTCTTTCTTAAAATCTGGCACCTACAAGTCATCCTCAAACCCAAAATGAAGTCTGACCAGAACAGAATACACTAGGACTCTCACCTTTCTGGTGCCCGTAACTATTGCTTGCCTTAATGTAGCCCAAGACAGCATTGCTTTTGTTGGTTGCCATTTCAGGCTGATGGTTAATATCAGTGCCCTTGTAGTCTACTATAACTACTAGATTTAGAAAAGAAAACAGTTTCATCCTCCCCCCATTTTGTATTTGTAAAGTTAATTTTCTCAGATTCGAGTTTAAGACTCCACATACACTCCTATTAAATCTCAAGCCCAGTGATAGCCAAACCTCAATTCCTGGCAAAATTCTAAAATGAATCATGAAAGGATTGTCTTATGAACAACCATTTGATAAGGGAAAATTTTAAGTCAGCTACAAGCAAAGATAGCTAGCTGGCTTCTTTCACACTGAATGATTAGAAAATACAGGTACCAGACAGATTTCTGGAATGTGTATAATATCAGTTAAAATAGAAGAAAATGTTGAATTCCTCTGTGCTAGTAAGAAGAAAGGCAGGCCACGCCAAACATGCCTAGGCCACTCTCAAAGACTCTAAACTGCAGAGAAAGTGCTGACCTCGGCCAAAGTGCATTGAGTTTCTCACTGGGAACTTCTATACACAGATGAGATTCCAATTCTGATCCCCTCTCCACCGACCAATTCCCCTGGGGCTGGAAGGCAGCTAGATAAAAATGGATAGGTCACTGAGCCTAGAGTCAGGAAGATCTGAGTTCAAATCCAGACACTTTGTAGTTCTACGATTTAGGAAAGGCATTTAACCTCTAACTGCCTCAGTTTCTTCAACTGTAAAATGAGAATCCTCACAGGATCATTGTGAGAATCAAATGATAATATATTTTCATGGTGCTCAGCACAGTGCCTGGCACATGTAAGGGCCTAATAAATGCTTGCTCCTTCCCTCCCTCCTGTGTGTTAGAAGTCAGGGGGGAAGGATATGGTCCAGAAACCATAAGGTGGAAAGCTTTTCAGAATGCAAGAATCAAGGTTAACAGACATTCTGAATGTTGCCCTGATTGATACCCAATTAATACTAAAACCAACACACTGTAAGAGAACAACCTCTTACACACTGGGTAAATGCCTCTTTGGAAGACTTTGGGGAGGACACAAAACAAGCAGAATCACCCTGGATTAAACACCTTCAATGGGTTACAGTTTATACTGATGCAGGAGGTCATATCCCCAGGAGGAGGTCATAGAACTATGCAATTACTGTGAGGATGTCCAAATAAAGGTGACAGACAAGAGAACATTTCTGACAATGAGGTTACTTGTAGCTCTGACAGACTGTGGTGAATTCAAATCTACTCAGGGGACATGTCAGATAAAGCACAGTTGGGGGAGGGGGAAAGGAGGGATCCAAATGAAAGGGGAGAGTTATAAGGAAAACGTGGAGTGCACATGAAAACCCCTCAAAAGGGTAACACTGCTCATTTTAGGTTTTAACACACTTCAGTCTGCCGACAATGAAGAGCCCGTCATAAAGAAAAGCAATGCTTCAGGGGCAGCAAGGTGGCGCAGTAGATAGAGCACCAGCCCTGGAGTCAGGAGTACCTGAGTTCAAATCCGGCCTCAGACACTTAACACTTACTAGCTGTGTGACCCTGGGCAAGTCACTTAACCCCAATTGCCTCATTTAAACAAAAAGGAAAGGCAAGGAAAGGCAAGGAAAGCAATGCTTTAACTCCAAACTGATCAGATCCCAGCTCAAAAGACTGCATTCCATCTCTCTAAACAGCCCCTTGTGAAGTCAGTTCACTCTAGTGTGCTCTCTCCATTTGTCTCCAGAGCCTTGGGCTAGAAAGACTGAATAAATTCTGGAACAGCACCTGGGAGAACTTGGAGCAGTAAGTTGCCCAGTAAACATATGCCACTTTCTATAATGGCCCTAAGTGACAGTGATGTCCAGAGGGTGCTGGGGACATCAGCTACAGGGCTCCAGCTGCTCTGTAAGGACGAAAAGGTCTGCTACAAAGGCTATGTCTTTGAAGACAGTCTGTTCTTTTGCACATTCTAAATTAATTCTAGTAAATAATCTGCCCTCTCTGCCTTTTTAATTTTGGTTGAAGGGGAAAGGGTGAGAAGGAAGGGGGAGTAGAAATATAATTTTTAAAAACACACCTGCTTAATGAGAAAACAAGGCCTAAGGAAACTGTCTCCAAAAGGTAGGATGCAAACCAGATCCACCATCTGCTCCCATAACCTGGGGGTGGGGTGGGGAAGGTGACTGCCCCCATCTCTTCTAAATTAAAAGGGGAGAAAAGAATCTGCAACCCTTGACTTTCTGAGCCAGACGTGACCAGTCAGTGACCAGGTATGGGCACCATGTTTGGATTCAGTTTCTGAAACTCTCTCACTGCTTAGCTCCCAGTCCAGCCCAAAGAATGGAATCCCCAGAGCCAAGAGTAGGCTCCCCCTGCATCTTCAGCTTTGCCCACCAAAGGATAGGAACTGATCTGACCTCCAGCAAAGGGAGGTGGGTTGTACACCACATCAGAGAATGGGTGGGCATAAGAATTCTGAATTTAAGAAATTAGTTTCATGGACAGGTTCTTACGTCCTTCCCAAAATGGTTTCATTCTTCTTCACCAAATAACCAAATGGCTCACAGGAATGGGAGTGAGCTTTCCCTGTACAGAATAAGGCTATTTGTGGCTATTTAAATGGCCCCATAGTTTGCCTTTTAAACGTTAGCTTCAAAAGCCACGTATCGAGACAAGAGAAGTCAATTCACATGTGACCTAGATCTTACACTGACTGACAATTTTCATACTAGTATAATTTAAGATTAATATGAGGTCTTTGTTCCTGGCCTAGTCAAAGAATCCTCAGCTGGGAACTGTTTGAGTAATGGGTTCTGGTGGGGGTCTTAATCTCTCTGCTAAAGTTGATGGATTTCTATTCCAATGACTCTCAGGTGAAGAAAAAAACATCAAAGTGAATGCCAGAGTGTAATAGTTGGCAGGTGGGCACTGATTCCAAATGTCCTTCCTGCCTCTTTCCCAACGGGAGGGGGAGGTGTGTTGCAGATGCTGTCAAACACTTAGGAATGCTAACTTGTCACCACCATATGAAAAGGGAAAAGGAGTAAACTATGCAGACTCTAAAATCATCCATTAGACTTGAGGACCTAAGTTAGGCATGGGAGAGGGCAGAGGACTCACTTGGGCTTTTTTTTTACCCATGACTGACCTTGCCTACAAGAGGGAAGAAGCTAAGTTGGGATCTAAAAGAGAAGTGGGAAGAGTAAAGGCAGGTCAGAAATGATTTTGTGAGAAAGTCACGGCATTGAAAGCTTTGAAATTAACGTTCTCTAAGACCACAGCCCAAATGGAACAACAGAAGCTTTCTCTGAAACATCTCAGCTCTGGATTGGAGCAAACACAGATGGGAATGGGGCAGTATGATGAATCTCAGACTTTTTACAGTAGTAAGATCCTTCACCCTCAAGAGTCAAGTCCCTGAACTAGAAATCTTTAAACGATTTATTTTTTCAAATGTTTATTGCTTGGATAAGTAGTCAGATTAGATAAACAAATAGTTCTAAAAAAAGTACTTTTAAACTAATAATAGAGACCACTCCAAATTACTGGTAAATGAAATACAAATCAAAACAATTCTGAGTTTTTCCCCAATGCAAATTGGCAAAGATAAGAGATGGGCCTAGAAAATGCTAGAAGGGTTGTGGAGAGATGGGAGCACTAACAATACACGGTTGGTGCAACTGTGGATCGGTCTGATGATTCTGGGAAGCTACTTGGAATTATGAGACTGTGACTAAAATATCCAGATCCTTTTCTCAGCCATCCCTCTGCTAGGCGTATACTGCCCCATCCTAACCTCTGCCAAAAGTCAAAGACAGAAAGGTTGTGTGTGTGTGTGTGTGTGTGTGTGTGTGTAAAAGCATTTTGTGTAGTAGTAAAAAACTGTAAACAAACCCACAAAGGAAATGGCTAAACAAAACTTGGCCCATGAAAATGTATTCCCCTTCCCTTCTCTGAAGAGTTGGGGAGTTATGGGCATGGAACACAATATATAGTCATACTTTCTTAATGTGTTGGTAGGATTTAGGAATTAGGAAGACCTGGTTTCAAATCTTGCCTCAGACACTGTGTGACCCTGGGGCAAATCATTTAACCTCTCTGGTCTCAGTTTTCAATGGGAACAAAAGCATCGATCCCTCTGGGTTACAGTGAGGATCAAATGAAATATGCAAATAAAGGGCTACATTTATATCAGCTAATAACATTGGGACTGCGGGGGAGGGGAGGGGCAGCTAGGTGGTGCTGCAGTGGATAAAGCATCAGCCCTGGATTCAGGAGGACCTGAGTTCAAATCCACCCTCAGACACTTGACACGTACTAGCTGTGTGACCCTGGGCAAGTCACTTAACCTTCATTGCCCCACAAAACAAAAACAAAACAAAACAAAAAAAAAAACAAAAAAAAAGGGATTCTGAGTAGTGTCGAGGGAAGGGATTATTGTTAAATAAAAGTGATATGAAAATAAAGTGTTTACTTTAAATAAAGCTCTATAGCCTAACATTAAGTTTATAATTATTTTATTTAGGAACCTTTTTTTCTGAATCTAACCTATACATTACTAAATAACATAGTGAGGACGTGAGGACAAAATGCACACTTGAAGAGATCGATATAAAAAAGAACTTTCTTTGATAACTGTCTTAAAGTAGAATGAAATGCTTTGTTTTATGAGCAGAGTTCCTCCATTACTAGAGATCTTGGAGGAAAGGCTGGGATCCACCCAGCAGAGATGTTGCAGAAGGGATCCCTATTCAAAGGTGGGCTGAACTAAAAGTTCCTTCCAACTCCAAGCTGTCATGATTTTATGATTTACAAAAAGCTTTCGAGGGGGCAGCTAGGTGGCACCGTAGATAGAGCACTGGCCCTGGATTCAGGAGGACCTGAGTTCAAATCCAGTCTCAGACACTTGACACTTACTAGCTGTGTGACCTTGGGCAAGTCACAAACCCTCATTGCCCTGAAAAAACAAACAAACAAACAAAAAGCTTTCGATCTTGGGTTTCCTATCTACAAACTGGGGCTAATAATACTAAAACTATCAAACCTCATGTGGCAATTCAAAAGATCAAGTAAGAGTAAAAGGGTGAAATCCTAAACAAACAAATGTAAGTTGCTATTACTACTAATTATAACTTCTCCAATTTTCAGGCATTCTCTGACCATTCATCCCATCACATCTGTGGACATCAATGGCCTGGCTCATCTACAAAGGAAAGTGATAACACCCCAATACCAGAATCTAAAGGACAACTGCCCCTTAAAGTTTTTTCTTTCAACTTAATTGGACTGGTGGCATTGAGGGGAGAAGATAATCAATACAATATCTCCCACACACTTCAGCAACCACCCTCCATCAAATTCCAGCAATTTGGGCAGGTTGAGGCAGAGATTGGTAAAGCAGTAATCCAAAAGAAATCATTCTGTCATTATACGATTTTATTGTAAGCTCTCAACCCCAAACAATAAAAACAAAAGTCTGGAACGGTCACGGAGTTTTAAAGTCTCTGATTTTTAAGATTCAAACCTGTTAGAATTCTCAGTTCCAAAACAATCACCACCTTACCCATTAAAATCCACCTGAAGCAGAAAACACCATGATGAGCGACTTAGAAACTGCTATTGTCATAAGAGACCAACTCTTTTCCCCTCCAAGACTCCAGTCTCCACATTCCCCAGGTCACAGCGAGGAAAAGAAAAAAAGAATTGTGTGCAGTGAAGGAAAGGGTAAGGTTATTGGCAACTTGGGATCCTTATTCAGTAGCCATTAGCAGAGCTGGACAACCATTTTAACATAGCCCAACCAGCCAATAAAAGAAACTAACACAAATTTTTTTAAAGGTAGAGCAAAGAGAGGTGTGTGAGTGTGTGAGTTTGTGTGAGTTTGTGTGTGTGTGTGAGTGAGTGTGTGTGCTCATGTGTGTGCTCGTGATAAGCCCAGTGCTTTCTCTCACCCAGTCAGCAGCATCTGGAGAGGATTTTCTCCAGCAGACAGTAAAGAACTCGATTACATCCAGTTAACTGTGCTCTAAACTGATTATGCATGTGCCAGGCTAATGGATTACATTAGCAAGAGGAAAAATAACATCCAATCAATCTCAATTTGCTACAGACCACACCAGGGCCTAAGAGAAAAACTGGTTCGTGAACTCCCTCCACCCTGACCCAAAATGCTGGGGCTAACAAAGCCCCGTGACAGGCTGAGCTCTCTGGTGAAAGATGTGCATTTTAATCACAGCAAAGGATCAAGGGAATAAACTAAGTTTGTTGCTGGAGTACACTCCCACACAGTTTCTTCTGCCAGCATCAGAGAACCTGGAGCTGGCAAACCTCAAGGCGCTCGGCCAGCAAGGAATCCTAAGAGCGATTTATTTACCTTCAGGTAGCACTTTCAGGCTCACAAAATAACTTCACTCATAAAAATCTTCTCAGTTGTGTCATCTGAATATCATCATGCCCGCTGTATAGCCCAGGCAACTGATGCTCACTCTAGGTCACAAAGATGATAAGCATCTGAGACAGGATTTGAACCTAGGCCTTCCTGACCCCAAATCCAAGACTCTTCCTGTCAGACTGCATGGCCTTCTCCAAGGGAGAGAGAAGCCGTCTTCAATGACAGCAGTCCTTCCTGCAAAGAATTCCATCCCGAGAATGCACTGTCCATTATAGGTCTTCACCAATCTCCCTGACAGGCAGGTACACTTTGGCCTAATGAACGCACTACTCATCAGCTTACCTTGTTTCGCACCTGGGATCCTCCAAGCTGAGGGTAAAGAGCTGCTTCCCTTGCTCTCTACTGTGGGAATTCCTTAACCTGCCATTGTTGTTGTTGTTGTTGTTGTTGTTGTGTTGGGGGGGGGGGGGCGCAATGAGGGTTAAGTGATTTGCCCAGGGTCACACAGCTAGTGTCAAGTGTCTGAGGCTGGATTTGAACTCAGGTCCTCCTGAATCCAAGGGCAGTGCTTTATCTACTGCGCCACCCAGGTGCCCCTTAACCTGCCTTTTTAAAAACAGGCTTTGAAAAAATACTTCCTGGACCCTGAACAATTCTCCAATCTCCCTGCACCGTGGTGGTACATTAGCATCTACTAGTTTTTCAGATCTTTTCAAAGAGACTTCCTGAACCCGCTCATCTTCAAAGGAACAGCCAGTGACCCATAGGAGAAAAGGCTGGGGATGTGGGTTCAAATTCTAATTCTGACTCTCACAAGCTGTGAATCATAGGCAAATCACTTAGTACCTGCAAGGCCCTGCTTACTTATCTGTAAAATGTCGATAATACCAATACACTCTCCACCTCCCCACCCCACCCCCACACACAAACATAAACACATCTTACAAAATTGCTATGAGACTCAAATAAGATGTCTGTGTTTCAAAAATTAAAGTTTTCTGTTAGACATTTAAAGTCCTTTACAACCTGGTCCTACCCTATCTTACCAGCCTCCATTACTCCCTTCACAGGTCCTTCAGAGAAGGTAATTTGGCCTTCATCCCCTTCCTCACAAAGGATGTCTGCCCTGTCTCTTTGCCACCTCAAACCCCGCCCCCCCCCCCCCCCCGCCGCTCCTGTCATTTTCCACCTGTCCGTTAGATTCTAAACTCTTTAAAAGGTTGAATTACCATCCCTATATAGATGTTTTACAAATATATATTACATATATTTATATATTATTTATATAAAATGAGAATGTGAATATGTATGGGTATATGTGTATATGTATGTGTGTATATATGTATATATGTGTGATACAACCACATACATATATTCAGTCTCTGGATATTTCAAACCGGATGTCCCCAAGACCTCCAAACTCATCATGTCCAAGATTGAACTCCTGACTTTTCTTCCATACCACTATTTTTGCCTTCTGGCTTCCCTGGTTCATAAAACCTATTATCTTCATCTGCTGTCTCCCTCCCAAGCCTACGTGCACAAGCGGCCACCACATCTTGACCACTCTGCCTCAACAACCTCTGACCTCTTCCTCTCCACTCACAGTGCTACCTCCTCAAGGTTCTCTCTCTTTTTTTTCCCCTGTTTTTTTTTTTTGGTGAGGCAATTGGGGTTAAGTGACTTGCCCAAGGTCACACAGCTAGTAAGTGTTAAGTGTCTGAGGCTGGATTTGAACTCAGGTCCTCCTGACTCCAGGGCCAGTGCTCTATCCACTGTGCCACCTAGCTGCCCCTACTTCGGTAACTTCTACTGACCCTAAGATAAAACATAAACTCTGATTTTTTTAAGCGCTTCACAACTGGGTCCCAACCTCTTTTCCCAGCCTTAATAGACATTATTGCCCCTCCCACACTCTGTGAGTCCGTCAAAGTGGCCTTCTTACTGTTCCTCAGATGAAGCTCCCTCTCCCACCCCAGCCTTTGCACTGTTTATCCCCCATGGCTGGAATGCAATCCCTTCTTATATCTGTCTCACAGAGTCCATCTCTTCCTCTAAGACACAACCCAAGCACCATTTTCTGCATGAAGCCTTTCCCCATCCTCCCAAACTCCTTTGTATTTAATTGCTTTGTATATTTATATATTTGCTTTACATTTGTGTTGTGTATACTTATATGTGTATTTGCTGTCTCAGTGCTAGAATATGGGCTTGTTGAGGGCAGAAATTATTCTTTGTATGTTCAAAGTCTTGCACAGAGCCTGATGGGTAGTAAGTGTTTAATCAATGCTTGGTGACTGATTCTAAAAATGTTAGTTGTCCTACTTATTATTATTATGCTGATGACATGAAATATCTAGAGAGGAACAGAGATGGAATCCCACCAGGGTCTGAGTCTAAGGACAAGTCCCTCTCTAGTCTTCTCCCTCAGTTCTAAGGGAGTAGTCCTTTGGACTTCCTCCCAACCGGGACTTGAAAGCAACAGAATAAATTTGAGATGCCTGAACTAAATCTCTTTTGAATTATCTTCATGTGGTGAGAACACTTAGGAATCC
Source organism: Dromiciops gliroides (assembly GCF_019393635.1). Classification (NCBI taxonomy): domain Eukaryota; kingdom Metazoa; phylum Chordata; class Mammalia; order Microbiotheria; family Microbiotheriidae; genus Dromiciops; species Dromiciops gliroides. Next base: position 653,388,686 of record NC_057862.1, on the reverse strand, counting down.
TATCACCACTTAAATACAATTCAGATCTATTCCTTCAAGCTTTCACTTAAAAGTATTGTGCACAGAGCTTCCATTTGGGGAAGAGAGAGAATGAAGCACAAATCACTTGACAATTTTTACCAACAACATGTATGGTAGGGTCCAAACGAACACCAAAAAAATCGAGATTCCTTATAGTCATGCTTCATTTTAACCATACCTGCAACCCTCAAAGAAGGTATTTCTTTTTTTCCTCCCCCAACCCCTAAAAACAAAAACAAAACAAGAAACCAAAATGGAGTTCGATGTTACATTCTATACAGAGGATTTCCCAAAATCACAAAATTGATTTGTATTAGCTATCTTTCATTTCCAGGGTTACTGAAACCAGGGAGCAACAAATCGACAGATTAAGAATTTTCATATATTTGAACTCATTTTATTTTATTTTTTTTCAAACTCATTTTAAAACAAGAATAAACAAGGAAGTAAAAGTGAAATTGACTACAGAGCTGATCTGAGCATAATGAAAATTTCCAGACAGAATACTCACTGCCACAATGATACAGGACAGGGGAAGGAGAGTGGTAAGAAAGAGGAGAAATGAAAAATAAAATGGAGGAAAATGGGAAGAGAGAGAGAGAGAGAGAGAGAGAGAGAGAGAGAGAGAGGGAGGGAGGGAGGGAGAGAGGGAGGATGTTTGTGGGTATGTATGTGCCCGCGCACGCGCATGTGCGTGAAGAAGATATGTGAAATGAGGCTCGTTAGATTTATGGCGATTTGTACCTGATTGTTCATACTAAAGCCATTATGGAATGATTAGAGAAAAAGGTGAAGCTTTAAGTCCAGTGAAAATCAATAGAAACGTCTGGAGCAATTCTGCCACTCGAGTGAAAGGACTATTTACCGTATCCGGAGCTCCTCTTGGGTTACAGCCTACAGAGTTGAGAGAAGGAAAAGGGGGAGGAGGAAGGAAGATGGAGGAAGGGCAAAGAAAAGAGTTTTGGCAGCTGGAGGAAAGTAAAGAGACTAGTGGCAGAAAAAACAGAAAGAAATGTTATGAGACAACAGAGAAGGAAGAAAAAAGGATAGAAGAGCAAAAAGGGGGAAAGGTGAGATTGAAACACAGAGAAGAGAGGGAAAAAATACAAAAAGAGAACAAAGGAAAAAGAAAGCAAACGGAAGGCAAAGGAAAGAGGGAGAACAAGAGAGTGGGTATGAGAGAAAGGGCCAGAAACTATGTCTGAGTTCACAGCAAAAAAAAAAGCAAAGGGAAGAAAGCAACTTGAAGGAAAGAAGCTGAAACTCAGGAATTGAGCAACATAATGAATACACTTTAGGTTTGTAAATGAAAGGCCTATTTGTAACCTCCCAAACCCCAAATGTCAGTTAAATGCCTTTTCATAATCAAACATACTAAAGGCAAAAAGATCAACTTTCCCTTAGAGGGGCTTGCTTCCATGACCCAGAGAGCTGCGGGAGGTTGGGAGAACAGTTGAGTTCTTCCCTGCTACTCTACCATCTTCCATTGGGCAAAATGACCCCTCACTCTCTTGGCAAGCTCAGAGGCGCCCAGGCTCAAGAAATAAAGAACAAATGAGCACGTCTTACCTTGTACAGCTTCAGGCTCGCTTCATGCCTCGAGTTGACCGTGTGGAGCCGTAGTTTCTCCAGGCTATTCGTATAATAGTCACAGGCATTGCACTTCAAATGTACAGGGTTTCCAATGGCCACACACTTCAATCTCCATTCATTGGCCTTCCCACCTTCCTTGATGTGTGCCACCAGCTGGTACTTCTGCACGTGCTTGTCTGTCTTGCAGTGGAGTTGAAAATTGGCCTTGAGCTGGGTATTGTAGCGGCACAGCTTGCACTGATAGGAGTCCCCCATCACTGCCTTCCACTCCTCCTCAGGAAGGCCGCGTTCCATGTTCATGTGCAGACCCAGCAGGTCCAGGCTGTCCGTGGTGAATTTGTTACATACTGCACACTGGAAAAGCTTCAGGGACGGGTCATTGGTCTGCGTGAAGCTCTCACCCAGGTTCATCAGCTCCTCAGACACCAGCTGCCCGCCCCCCAACCGCATGTCGAGGGGTATTTCACCGCCCACTGCATAAAGGAGAGAGAGAAACCAAGTCAGAAAGAGAGGCTCTTGTTGGCAATAGCCAGTTGTCTCAGGTGTAAGGGCCAAGCCTTTGGCCAGGGTAAAACGTTCTCTCTTTAATTCAAGTCAAGAGAGGAAGAAGTGAGTCACGCTGGGTCTGCCTCAGATATGAAAGGGAAGCAAACTTTGCAAGGTGTATTCCACAATGCAGAAATGTTTCAAAGCCTGGGATTCCCCTGGGATACAGCTGGCTCACCCCTATAAGGCACTGTGATACTGCAGAAAGTTTCTTTTGAAAGGGAAGGCCTCCCCAGATTCTAAACTCCCAGACAGCGGGGATTCTCTACATACTGGCTAATAGGATCATAGATTTACAACTGGACAGGACCTTAAAGGTCAGTAAGTCCCACACCCCCCTCCACTGAACAGATGAGGAAACTGAGGCTCAAAGAGTTTAAGCAACTTAATTTATCAAGTGTTTGAAGAGAGATGAGGAAGACAGGGTGTCCCAGAAGTCTTAGTGCGATTTTAAGGCTTAATAGCATAAACAAACTGATGCACTATAACTTTTGTTTTTTTTGGACACCTTATATATGATTGTTGGGTCACAGTGGGGAATAGTCAGATGGTCAGCTAGATTCAGTTGCTGAATCTGGAAGTACCACTGGGCACAAGCATCTCAGCAGAGTCTGAAAGGCAGAATAAGGGGCCACAAGTTGGCCAACAGCAATCTCCTCCTTTGCCAAACTTCAAACATTTGCCGGGGTTAAGCCCAAGGATTTATTTAAACCAAAGATTCCAGGATGGCACACGCATTTGTAAACAGAACTAGACTCTGCATTTGGGGGACGAATCGGGATGGGCAAGAAAAAGAGCATTGTTCATTTTAAAGGAAGGGGCCAGAGAAAGTCTTTTCTCCTCCTCATGTATATCCTTATCAATCTCCAGGGCACCTCTGACAAAGTATGGCTTGGGGCAGCTAGGTGGTGCAGTGGGTAGAGCACTGGCCCTGGAGTCTGGAGGACCTGAGTTCAAATCCGGCCTCAGACACTTGACACGTATTATCTGTATGACCCTGGGCAAGTCGCTTAACCCCAATTGCCTCACCAAAAAAAAAAAAAAAAAAGTGTGGCTCTCCACTCATTTACAGTGAATTAATATAGCAGATTCTTATTCATGTTATTAGAAATGCTTGGGAAGTGTCAACTCTCCTCCATTACCTGGAATTGTACAGCTATCCACAGAATTTATTTTCTAGGTTTCTGCCCAATCCTAAGACACATACATGTGGCATACACACACACATACTTCAGCCAGTTGTGCTTTTCTCCCCTCTAATATTTAAACTAAACTTATGTCTTCAGTTGGTCTGGATTTTGTTGTTGTTTGTGTATTAATCAGTCGCCTAGTTGGCAACCAACCCAAGAGAGATGTTATCATTTAATGTTTTTAATACTTGGCCTATGAATGTTCTACTAGGAAGCATCATGATTGAGTAAGCATTTTTATGAGCTCTTTTCAACAGTGTGACTGTGCTTCTGAAGGCTAGGAAGAATCTAAAAATCCACACAAATCTCTTATCTGTACACATTTCAGAACTCTTTAGAAGCTTACTTTTGGCATCTCTTGTGCTAGTTATGGTTGCTCTCATCAGGAAAATGGCATTCTTTTTAGGACAAGAGAGCAAAGAATGAAAAAAAAAAAAAACCCTCTACTCCCTCATCCTTTGATGTATAAAAGCCAGGTCACCTGAACAGAGATTATCATCCACAAAAATGCATACAACAACCAGGCAAAAAAAAAAAAAAGATTCTGCCTCGGGAGAACATAAAACAAGAAACAAATAAATATTTGTTTCTTTTCCATCCATGGCCAGCAGCATCCAATCTCATCCTTTTTTTTTTTTTTAGAGTATTACTCTAAAAGGGATTCAAGTCCTCAGATGCCGGATGTTTAATTAAAAAGCTAAGTCCAGTTGTCAACCAAGAAGCTATAAATCTCTTTCCCACTCCCCAAGTTCTTCACCTAAAATGAAAGTCATGGGGAAAAAAAGCCAAAGAGAGAAATGGATTTGAAACTATGAGTTCAGAAAACATTATCAGCCTAAATAGACTTCAAGTCCTAAATCTCATGGAATAGATTTGAGTGTCTGATACAACAGGCAAAGCAGTGGACTTCCAATGTCACCAAATAGAAGTCTTATTTTAACACAACAAATTTATACCACATTTCCCAATGCCAGAGACCAGCACACATTACAATTCATATAAAAGAAAGCAGATCCCTATCCCAAAGTCAACTGTTCTTGCAGCCATTAGGAATTATATCCATTCATCAATCAAAAAAAGATTTGTTAAGGGCCTACTATGTGCCGAACACTGTGCAAAGCACTGGAGCCAAAAGGGGGAGGGGGGCAAAAGACAGTCTCTACCCTCCACGAGCTCACAAAGATAAAGATTTTAAAGCATTGCTTTAATATGCATTCCCCTCCAAAGACTATTTAAAAAGATAAATAGCCATGAGTTAAGGTGGAAAAAACGAAACAAAAACAAAACTACCAGTATGTGTCAAGTCCAATTCTTCCTTTCGAACAGGACTAAATTTTACTGCTACTACAGGACTAGGAATTCCATTCTCAACCATTTTCAGAAAAGGATACACCAGAACCACCTTGGCATGGAATGAATTCTCTCGTTTAACATTTTAAGTTAATGCTATTTCAAAAGATGGGTTAAAATAATAAACTTTAAGCACTGGGGTAAATTTTGCAAACTAATAATAATGATGGAAGATTTTTTTCCTAACAAAATCTAATAACCAGGTATATCTGAAGACTTCTTCCACATTAAGAGCTACTATAGGCCAAGCAAAGGCAAAGAAGGAAATTACAACTATTTTTATTTATGTAAATTTGCTTCCTGTTACTGAGATCTGTTTCGGCTAAACTGTAAGCCCCCACACTGGATGAGATCCCTGCTTTCTCAATGTTCCATCCAATCAGAGCTCAATAAAGGCAATTGTTTGTTTATTCCCATGTCCATCTAGGGCTGTCATTTGAAATGTCAGGGTCATACCATCCCACCTAGATCAGATAACTCCCCAAATGAAGAAGAGCTAGGAAGTGGCCTGACACTCATTCAGCAATACCAGTCACGGTGCTGGGACTGCAGGAGTTATTCTTGCCTGAACTGGAGAATGGTAACATTCCTCCAACACTAAGAGCTCTGTCCTTTCTGGAGACAAAATGGAGATCGGGATTATCTTCGTGTTAGATTCAATGATTATCTGTTGCAATTCTGGGTCATGAAAGTCGTCTGCTCTGATATTATGCCTTCCTAATAATCTCTCTCTCTCCGGTTTCAGCTGGATCCATTAATCACGCCATATTAGTAGGCTGAGATGAAGCCAACTGGGCTATCTACTCCAACCTCCTGCTTCTAGTCAGAATGGCATTTGGCCAAGGACAAGATGGTGGTGTCTTACCGGGCCATTGTTCTCTACTCATGTCGCCTCGAAGACGTGCGCCATGCCCCCTTCCCCTTCCTTGGCTTTCCTCATCTGTAATCTCCTCCTCCCTTGCACTGTGACTCTCTACCCAACCCTAACACCCCTTCTTCCACAAAGCCTTTTTGGATATCCCTCCTGCCCCCAATTGTTAACTTTTCCTTCTCAGAACTTATAGAGGACGTTGCTGGCGACTCTCTAATTTTGCTTACACAATATGATGAATTACAGCTTTTAAAAATTAGATTATAAGCTCCAAATGAGCAAAGAATTGTGTCTTCTCTAAACATGGTATCTCCCGTGCACCTGGCGCAGATGCTTTATATATGGTGCTTAGAAAATGTTTGAATGAATACATCTTATATCCACAATTAAATTAGAAGCTCCTGAAAATGTGATTTTTACCACCTCCTTTATTCATTTTTTTTGGGGGGGAGAGGGTGTTTCTCAAATACAGATTTGTAGAGTGACAGACACACAGATAGATATACAAGAAGTCTATTTCTCCATCTTATTTCCAGTTCTGTCAGAAATTTTCGTTAATTAAAATCCCTATTGGTTCAACTGAAGCCCATTTTCCTTCCTATACTCATTAAACAAAGAATACCACCTCATTAATAGAGAGCTTTCTCTAATTCCCTTGAAGAACTACCCTTGGTTTCCAGTTCTCAAGGTAAAATTCCCACTATTCCTTCAAGCTGTCTTTGCAAAACTGTTGGGACAACAATACTGATGGTAACGGTTATGGTTTGTTCATTTCGAGAGTCAATAAAAATCTAGGTTGGTGTAATTAAGCAATTTAAATTAAAATATTTTAGCATCCATCGGAATTTAAGTTACCCAAAACGTTTGAAGCAAGAAAACATTACGAATTTAAACACACACTGGGAAACAGACAAATTGAAAGTTATAACAACAATTCATCAAGATCAATGAGTATTAAAAGAACACATGTCAACACTTGAGAATTACTGGATTTGTTTCTTCTGGCATGAACCTACATCACAGGACAAAGGCATTCACATTTAGTTACCACCCCTCTATCAGGAAGGGGCCATGTGGCTTAAATCCCTAACCTCAAGGGGTTCATGTCATCATGGAAGGTATACAGAATAAGAGCAAGTCAGAGACCAAAGGTCCAGAGATACAGGTGGAAAGAGACAGAGGAAAGTTTAGCTTTAAAAACTGGTCCAGTGAAATAACCTGGTTGGAAAAATGGAATCTCCAAAGTGGCACGTGCTTCTAAATAACATGGTTTGGGGCATCCAATATCTACAGGAAGTACCTAGACGTTCTAGATAGGATGAGAGAAGGACCCAGTAGCCAGTCCCCAACTATATAGCATTTGGATCCAACATTCCTTCCTTTTTCTAAAATTATCCCCGATATAAAAATGGCTATCCAGCCCCTCTTGACTTTGCTTCCAATTATTACAGCTAATCCAATCTATTTTACAAGCCAGACCTCATTTCTATAGTCAAAACTTTCAAGGTGATGAAAGCACATTTACCAAGAGTTTAACCAAGGTTAGCCTAATCTACCTTGTCCTATTAATAATCGGAACCAAGCAGTCACCCATCAATGTTTAACACTGAATCGTTAACTGACCCAGCATCATTTCTTCTGACCAAAGAGATGGCATCTAGTGACTCAATTACCAGGTATTCCAAACTCACCTTACCTTCTTTTTCTTCTTCGTTTTTTTTTTTTTAAAGGAGGACTTGAAAATCTGATTGGCAAAGTTGACAATTCTTGGGAATCTCTAACAATGGTGGCACAATGCTCAACAGACCATGCCCACCTCAAGCCCTCAATAGATATCATGCTTCTTCCTTCTTATATATCAGCTAACTACAATTTCTGATCATTCCCAGTAAGTGCTAAAGAGGTGGGAGGAAGATCACCAATATGGTGGATGTCTCAGAGACAGAGATTGAGAGATAGAAAGAGCAAGCATGTGAGAGTACCAGGACCCCCAGACTAAGAGCCGGTATTCCAGAGGATGCATCACGGTAACTGAGATCTGAAGGGACACCTCTACTTTGAGCTCAGTCCATGCCATATGGTAAGAACTACCCAAATGTTGATTCAATGAACAAATGGAGTCAATCAATGAATTCTTGTGTCTATTTATAGGATACAAAGGAGTTTAGGGAAACACCTCGTGAAATCTAACGACTAGACTAGGGGCACTCAATTGTCCACAGAGAAACTTGAAAAGGGGCGGGGATCCACAGAAGAACCTCATCTTCCCCGTTTCCCAACCAACCCACAGAGTGAAAAATTAAAATTCAGCCTCACCTAGAGCAGGAGTCGCCATTGCCGTCATGGGGCTGGTGGGATCCAGCTGAAATCCGCTCATCATGAACTGGGCGTCAGAGGCAGGGCTGTCCATCTTGAGGTTGGGCAGAGTCATGTTCTGGGCCAGATAGTACTGGTAGAGCTCTGCCTCGGCCGGGGACGGCAGGGCCCCGAGGCCCAGGTGCCGGTTGTGCTGCATCTGGGTCATGTTCTGCTGCAGTAGCATCATATTGTGCATGTGCTTCTCACTGGTCATGTGGATGCGGAGGTTCCTGGCCACATTGGTCTCATAGTCGCATACCTCACACCTCCAGGTGGGCTTGGTTTTTGGTTTGGTCGGGGAGGGGGCCCCGCAGGTACTGCCGATATTGGCGGCCGCGGCCGCCGCTGCAGCCGCCGCGGCCGCTGCCCCGGCAGTGTGGCTAAAGACTTGCTCGCCCCCTCCGTTCTGCAGGTTTTGCATGTTGTTCAGATGCTTGTCAGACTGCATATGAATACTGAGGTTGCCTTTGGTAGTAGTAGAGTAGTTACAGACCTCACAGCGGAAAGGCTTGTAACCACAGGTGTAGCTCTCGCCGCGTGCCAAGCGCGGGTGAGGCTGCCCACTTTTGCAGTAGACGCACGAGCCGCCAGGCTCTGGATGCTTCTCCTTCATGTGCGCCTCAAGCGTCTGCTGGTACTTATAGTGCCAGTTGCACTTGGGACACTTGAGTGTCTTACACGAGTTACGAGAATGCATCATGGTCATGTGTCCCCCCAGGGAGCGGGAAGAGCCCAGGACTGTGTCACACTTTGGGCACTCCACTCCACTCCCCGAGGGGCACTCCCCCACCCCAAGCTCACAGAGGGCTCCAGCGTGCTGGTGATGGGAGAGGTAGCCCCCATCTTCCCCCTCTGTGCTTTCATTTGGTTCTGGTGCTGTGGCATTGTCTTTATTGGCACTTTCATCAATAAAGTCCAACCTCCTGCTGCCCTCTGCCACACTGGCCCTGACACCCTCACTGTTAAAGCTTAAACGATTCCTCCTGTTTGCACCATCAAAGACAACAAAGGAAGAAGTAGAATTAGAACTAGTAGAAGCTGTGCTCCTCGACAAAGTCTGGAGCATGTTAGGCATTAAGGGAGAGTTAGAAATGCTTTGGTTTGAGAGAGCAAGGTCATTTTTGTTGCTGCCACCTGCCATGGCCCCAGACTCCTCATGGGGCCTGTCCTCCAGTTCATCCTCCAACTCACTTGGAAAGAGTCCTTTGCAACCCTCATCTTCCTCCTCCTCCTCCTCCTCTTCTTCCTCCTCTTCCTCCTCCTCCTCTGCATCTTCCTCCTCCTCCTCCTCCTCCTCTTCCTCCTCCACGTCCTCAGCTGGCTCTGCCTTCTCTGAGAGGCTATCCCGGTCACCCACTTCTTGCTTCTCACCCTCTGCTACCCCAGGGTCCTTGCCCTCTGAGGATTTGGTAGGACTGGAAGCCAGGGGGCCCAGGGGGACTGAGGTAATTGGGGTCTTCAGAGCCGAGCTGGTCAGCCCGCCAAGGTTCAAGAGGGTCCCAGGCGTCAAGAGGCCTGATTGGGGCTGCTCAGCGGCACTGGCCGAGGCGCCCGGGAGCGCCTCCTCCCCTTCCATCCGAATGCCGCTAAATTTCCCATAAAAGCTGTGTCCGGGGCCTAGGAGGTTAGCTGCAGAAACTAAAGGGTGTTGAAAGTTTTTGGTTTGGGGTTCCAAAAAACTTACAAGGGGTTCCTTGTCTTTGCCTATCCCTTGGATGATCGCGGAAATGTTCTTATTGCTAAGAATTTTCCGCTCTTCTTCACTCAGGGTCATTCGATGGTCATGCACGGCATGGGTCACAAACGAGCGGACGTAGCCAAAGGAAAGCTTACACAAGAAACACATGAGAATGGGCTTCCTCTTCCCGTAGAGCACGAAGCCGTCGAACTTGGACAGGTCCACATTGTTGGGGACATCTTTGGATACACAGGAGCTTTTCGCAGAACCATCACTGTTCAGGTAATCCTTGTGGCTTTTGTGTCGCACATCAAAAACGCGGAAGCTGTGCAGGACCGGGCTGATGCCCGTCAGGGCTGAGGTATTCGGGAAGGACTGGTCTGAGCCCTCAAACCATTTCCCGAAGGATGAGGCTATGTGGAAAGTATTGATGATCTGTGGGTAGACTGGTGCAGCAGATGAGGGCTCCCCCTGTTTCCCCCCAGCACTGGGCAGAGAGTTCAGAAAGAGCGGCGGGAGAGCCCCGCTGCCGCCGCTACAGGCTCCCCCACTTTGGATCAACTGGCTGACGCTTTCCACAATATACGCCGAGCCATCCGGCTGGTAGACTATCTCTCCAGCCAGATTCTCCACATCACTCTCCTCATCCCCCTCCTCACTGGTGTCACTCCCACTCTCCTCCCTCAGCGGAAGAGGGGGGCGGGCGCTGGGGCAGTGGTGCTCCATATAGGTCTGTAAGCTGGCAAAGGAGGCCGAGCATTCGTTGCAGCTGACCTCTTTGCCAGCGGGCTCAGTGGCGGGGCCAGCCGAGGTGGTGCTGTCCGGGAGGCGCTCGCTGAAGGGGGCCCTCAGGCTGTCTAGGGGCCCGTGGTTTTCCGCGGCGGACTGCTCCATACTACTGGCTTTGTCAGGGAGGTGGGTGCTGTTGAGGTCAGTCCATTGCTGGTGCTGAGGGACACTACACCCATTGTCCTTCCCAGGAATGACAGGCGAGTCACAGCCTTCCATGGCAAGACCTGCATGGAGCTTTCATTGCACCCAGTACGGTTCGGACCTGAAGAGAGCAGAGAGGGGGAGAGGAGAGGGGGGGAGAGAGAGAGAAAGAGAGAGAGAGAGAGAAGGAAGAGAGAAAGGAAAGATGTTAGGAGGGCAAAGGCTAAGGTTCCACACAGAGCACTTTTAAGATGCTTCTAACTATACCCAATATAGTAGCTAAATCTCACAGGACAGGCCTAGAGAGGAGCAAAGACCCTAATAAACCCCAACACCACACTTCAGGCTATTAGCCGGTCCAAAGGCGGTAATAACAGGGTGTGTTCCTACAGGTGTCTGTACAGGTTGCCAAAAGGTAGTCCAGGGTCCAAGGCAAGAAACACAAGAAATGGCTCTTCTGCTAGTCTGCTCCCATCACCCCCTGAAGATGGCCCCAAACAGAATTTCAATTCTTCAGGAACATACTGTTAGCATAAGAGCAAGATGCTAAGCACTAGTGAAGAAAAAGACTCTACTCATTCAAACCCCAAATCGAAAGCTAATTGAAATAAAATCTCTTACAAAGTCGAAAACCAAAATATTTCAATCTAGGAAGTCGAGACTAGACTGTATATATATGGATGATTCCCCCCACATCAAACCAAAATAAAGACTGTACTTTTAGCTAACTGATTTAGAATGATTTCTTTTTTTTTTCTTTTTCTTTTTCTTTTTTTAGTGAGGCAATTGGGGTCAAGTGACTTGCCCAGGGTCACACAGCCAGTAAGTGTTAAGTGTCTGAGGCCGGATCCGAACCCAGGTACTCCTGACTCCAGGGCCGGTGCTTTATCCACTGTGCCACCTAGCTGCCCCTAGAATGATTTCTAATGGGCTCTAAGGGGAGCTGTCTAGGGACAGGGCACCTTGCTTCGCTTTTGTATGGCAGTGACTACCCTTAATTCAAACTCAACAACTTTATGATCCCTCATTCTCTCAGAATCTAAGTAGCACCAGCCCCGTTTACCAAATTGGACCATTGACTAGATGACATTCTGCCCTTTCAGAAACCCCTCTCCTCTCTGTCCATTCTTGCTGTCTTCACTGCCTAGGTGAAGCATGAAAACGTTCGAAAAGGATGAATCGCTCACATTTCTGGAGAGCACACACTAGAGTTTAATTGGTGACGCCTCTTTCCCCACTATGCACACCCCTGTACTCTTAGTGGAAAACTTTGATTCAGACATCCCCGTATCACTTGGCTGCTTTTCTGTCGAGGGTCTTTGCTGACCCCGAGACACCAGCCGTGCTCAGCAATCGTTCCATTCCACACCTGCCTCTCAGTTATCATACAATAACCAAGCAGCTGTCCTTCAACCCTAAGGCTTTTCCATTTCAGAGAGGAGAGTATCATTGAAGTGAATTTGCCCTTTGAGAGACATACATCCCTAGGGAGAGCGGCATCAGATTGCCTGCCATCACTCCATCTCTCCTACGGCATCCTCATCACGGGTGAATTTATTCAGTAGCCACAGTGCTCCTGCAAGCAACTGCTCCCAGCATAGCCCTGATCTCTGTAAAGGAGAGATCCCAAGTCACTGCTTCCACAGCCCTCTTGGCCCTCCCTCCCTGGGCACAAGTGGTTGCTCCTCTATCTGTGCATATCATCTCATTCATCCCCAGAAGAGGGGAGGTTTGGAGTGACTTGTGGTGGCTCTGGGTTTGTTTGTCTGTTTGGCTAAGTGTGAGTGTGAGTGTGAGTGTGAGTGTGAGTGTGAGTGTGTGTGTGTGTGTGTGTGTGTGTGTTTAGTCCCCCTTCATTTTTTCAAATCCTGGTCCTAGCCTATAGAGTAAGCCAACAGCTCCCCCTCGGGAAAGGTTTGGGAACACAGTTTTAAGAGTCTCTAGGGAAAGAACTTTTTTTTGCAATAAAGTGACAGGCTTTATTTATCTAGACACACACATGCACAGAGCCACCACGCCTATTTATTGGAGCTCTCTGGAGCTCCAGGACAAGAAAAGATCTTTGTCTCTTATTAAAAAGACGTCACGTTGTTCCTGGTTTTAAGCAGGGATACTCTCCGGCCAAAAGAGAAATCCAAAGGAAGGAAAGATTTCTTCCAAGGAAGCTCAACTGTAGGGTGACTCACTTTCGGCATGGACGTGATTGGCTGAAAGGCCCTTGATTGACAGCTGGGGCCAAAAAGGTTGGTAGGGCTGAAGGGGCGGGAGGGTTAACAGCCTGATTGTAAAATCAATGTCATAAATGCTTGGTAAGTTACAGGAACATGCGGGAAAGGGAGGCCACGATTGATAAAGGAGTGCAGCTTTGATGCTGCACTGGGGACTTGTTTATTGACAAGAAAGCCAATCTCCTCTCCAGGCCAGGCCAGGCCAGAGAAACCTGCAAGCGTTTACCAATTAATTGGTGGGCTTTTCTTCCTCTGCTTCTCTCTTCCTCCCCATCCCCCCAACAAACTGTCCAGCTAAAGAGCTATGGCTTTAAAAATATTGCCCAAGCAGGAGGACCCCTCCTAACCTCTCATCACTTCCTCCCCAATCTCACATCCCCCCTGCCCCTCCTTCTCTGACCTCTCCTTCCTCTTTTTACAACAGATCTGGGTGCACCTGGGAATGTACCCTGCTCTGAGGACGGCAAATTCTAGGAAGGGAAGAACTGCCCAGTGTTTAATCTGGGTATACCTAGGACCTGACAGCATGCAGAGAGAGCAGAAGACATCACTAGGGTTGGCTGAATTGCATTAAGAACAGAAGAAACCACCTTCTGCCAGCTTGGATTAGCTACATGACAGTCACAGTCACGATGGTCATTAACCCTATAATAATGTGAGATCCAGTGATCCCACCATCATCTGGAGCCACTGTTCCTAGTTAGCTCAAAACTTGAGAGGGAATGAATGGCCCCCATTTGGGGTTCCAAACGATCAAGTGTGCAACTTTTTGTAACATCTAGATCACTTAGAGAAAACTAATGATCTAAGTTAACAAGTAGGTGGCATTATTTCAATAATACTTTTTGTATTCTTGGCAGGGGGAAGGGGGTAAGGAGGAGAGATTGTGAAAAGTACAGGGCAGGGGTGAGAAGACAGAGAGTGAGAGAGATGGACAGAGACAGAGAAACACCGAGACAGAGAAACAGAGACAGAAATACACACACACACACACACACAAACTATGAAGACAACTGTCTTTTGATGCCAGATGTGTGCAAACACCTTTGTGCTTCTAACACTTTCCCATCCTCTCCCTCATCCCACAGTCTCTCTTGGCTCCCCTGCTCTGTTTATCAGCCAGTCAATAAGAAAAAGGTAGTTCTTACTTAAGGAGGCAGGAGTCAACTCGTCAGGTCGATCAGCACTCTGTCTGTAAACACGGTTTCCCGTAAAATCAATGATCTTCAGTTACAGAGAGCAGTCTGAGAACCCAAAGAGTCCCTGGGCTTCCACGGGCTACACAGTCAGCTGGAGTTAACAGCCCCTTTTGTTCAATCACTCCTCCAGCCTCTTAGCCCCTTTTCTCTCCTTTCATTACCTCTCATTTCACTCCCTCATTACAATCCCTGGCCTGCTTCTTTTCTGCTGCACTTACACCCAAATTTCCTTTAAAGCCTCCCCGACTCCAGAATACTTGTCAAAACCAAAAAAGACTTGAGTGTGGCAAGTTAGAGTCCTATCGAGTGCATCACTTAAATAGGACTGTGGAGATAGGCAGTTAGGGACCAGATCCTTATCTCCACATATCTCCAAAGGGACCACCATCAGAAAAGTACTCAAGAACAGCAAATAGATCTGTCCTCCCAAAAAGAGGGCCTAATACCTTCACCTAGAAAGAGCCTCCCTGTGGCATGTCTAGTTTCCTTGGATACTATCTGCTTGCTTGATGCCTTTTTATTTTTTTTTTTAGCAAATATCAATCTTTACTTTTCACTCAACTTATGTTTGGGACCATGAGCCAACATCTATCCCCCTGTTTACCCTCCAATACATTCAATCAATACTCCTAAAATTGATACAGTTAGGAAGTCTTCCTTGCTCAGCAAATGACAAAACTCCAAGAGTCAGGGGCTTTTCAAATGCAACATCAAGTGTTCTTTCAGATTGCTTTCTTTAAAAACTGTCCAAATACAGAAGCACAAGGAAAGAATGATGGAGGGAAGGGGACTGGGGGGCGGTGTGTGTGTGTGTGTGTGTGTGTGTGTGTGTGTGTGTGTGTGTGTGTGTGTGTGGAGGGGGAGTAGTTAGTCCTGCTGTTGCCCAGGCATCCTGAGAATTAAATATGAACAGTCGTAGTGTGTAATTTTAAATTGTTAATTAGCGCAGGGTTAATTAGGCGGTCCTTTCACAAGAGGCTGTTTGGCAGTAAACCAAGACTGGAAGCAATGGGAAGGAAGGAAAAACAAAGGGAAGAGAGAGACAGTGAGAAACGGTCCCCTCTGTTAATAACCCATGTGGCATCATGAAAAAAAAAAAAAAGCTAAACAGGCAGGAAAGAAATTTCTCAACTGTTTCTCAAGGAAAGAACCCCTGAGGTTCCATCTATTAAAAATGCTCCTCTCCTGGGAAGTCTCCCTCCCAGCGTCAGCTTTCTGGCATCCCAAGTGCTCATCCCGGAAGCAGAAAATGGGCTCAACAGCACCCAGTGGAGATTTCTATACACTGCAAGGTTACACAGAGTTGGCAATCTCTAACACACACACACACACACACACACACACACACACACACACACACACACGTGCAGTCAAGTAACCGGAAATGCCGAGCCCTGAAAACGGGAAGTGCTAGCCACTCCACAATTCCCAACTCGATATTCTAGAAGCAGGTTTCTGAGCTTAGGAAGAAAGTGAAAGTGAGAGTGTGTGCAGGTGGGAGAAGAAACTGGGACGGGAGAGAGAAGGGCATCCCTTCCCAGGAAAGATGCCAAAGAAGAAGCCCGATTTGGGGCAAACAGGAAAGCTGCGTTCTCTGCCACATTCTCCTAACACAGCTTCCAACCCTTCACCCTTCTCCACTGTTTAAGCTGCTGATACCGTAGCTGGAGAAGTGGTCTGAGAATCAAGATGACCCAAGTTCAGGTCCCATCCCTGAGACATAATTGTCCGTGTCACCCTGGACAAGTTACTTAACCAATCAGTGTCCATTCTCTCTCCCCCCGAAACAGTTTAAGACTAAAAATTGCAGGGTAGAATTGCTCCCTTCACCAATGAAATCACAACAAACTTGCTCAAGATGAGCTTATTTCTCTGGGTAAGAATATGCCACCAAGGCGCATGCCTTTGAGAACAGTGGAGAGGTGTCAGGTTGATAGAGTGCTTGGTAGGGACCAGGTAGGGACCAGGTGCTCTGCTAAGCCCTGGGTATACAAATTGAAACACCCTTTCCCTCAGAAGCTTATATTCAAATGGGGAAAGACAACATAAGAAAGGGGTTCCAGAAGGGAGACCCAAGGGACCAAGGGTGGAGAGGCATGGGGACAAAGGGGTGAATGCCCCCCAATATATCTATATCTACACACACAGACACATAGGCACACATATATACACACTATATTTATACATATACAATATACACATACATGTATGTATGTGTGTATATATATATACATATATATATATATATACACATATACATATATATATGGACTAGATGTGTACAGAGACTGGAAGATGACCCAAGGACAACCTATGTTCCTTCCCCTCAGGCCCCCCCTTCCCAATCCATGCAGCTTCAAGAGACCTAAAGGAAAGCCCCCTGGCATCGTGGGTTAGCTTCCTGAAGAGGATCTATGGGAGGCCAACAATGAGAGTCACAGTGTGTAAGAAGATGTGAATGAGTTGGATGCGCACCAAATGGAAAAAATCACAGTTCCATCAGGGTGCCCAAGCAGGTCTCCATAATCCAAGGCCAGCAACAAGGTATGGTAGAAGGATCATTGGATTTAGAGGGACAGGAGTCCCCACTCTGCCATTTACCAGCTGTGTGACTGGGGATAAATCACTTCTCTTCTCTGAGGTCCAGAAAAAAAAAGTAAGAAAATTCTTGTCTCCCTCCCTCACAGTACTATTGTGATGAAAACAACTGGTTAACCTTAAAGTCCTCAGGGGCCAAAGGCAGTCTAGCAGTCTACAGGTGGGTATCTCCCCCTTTGGAATGGCTGAGTTAAATACCATTCTAAATTGGGCAGAATTCCAAGAAATTCAACAACGCTGACAGGCATTTCCCCGAGACACTATTATGCATCTGAATTTGAACAGCATATTTCATTAAATAAATGAGAACCAGCCCTTGTTCTAATAAGGAGGTGCTCCCAATGATGATAACTACATGAAAGGGGGTCAGGTACCACCACAGAAAGAATGAATTTCCTTGACTCTGCAAAGCATGAGTGAAATGAAATCCAGAATAATCAGTACCTTGAGGAAATGAAGAGGAAGGACCATGACTCCTCTGCATTAGGCTAAAAAAACAGATTCTGAGAGCTACAAGCTCATCCAAGGGGAGAGAAATCACTTTCATGCACCTGTACAATTCTGCGGGCACCCTGTGAAGGCATCATGTCCAATTCTGTGCCCCAATGGAGATGATTAATAAAAATGCTTTAAGGATTTCAAAGCACTTTACAAACATTATCTTGTTTGATCCCCACAATCCCCCCAGGACATGGGTGCCCCAAGTACTGTTGTCCCAATTTTTACTGATGGGGTAAAGTTCAGAAATATTAACATATATATATATATGTGTTCATATGAGCCTGTTTTGAACCCAGGTACTCCTGCTCCAAGTCTAGACCCCTCCTCACTTCCCCATTCTGCTAAACTATTGCTTAGGATACTGGTGCTGCATACAATCGGCGCCACACAATCTAGAGGTAAAATCTAATCCCATTGGCCAAGATTTTCCAGCAAGTCTGCACATGTACTCCTTTGATGGGGTGCAGCCAGAAAACACATGCATGATTCAACAGCTTCTTCATGCTAAGGAAGAGTTGCTGAAGAAAGAGTTGAAATGTCCAGGCCCTTTTGCATTCTGTTTGCTAATCATTTCATCCGTGCTATTTCCAGCACAAACATAAATCAGTCTGGAAGTGAAAACTGCTTGCTCAGTGTGTTCTGTGAGGAATCTGCAATAACCTCAACATTGCGGTTACAACACTGTCATGGAGAAGAGGGGGAAGAAGTGAGATCAGAAGCAGAAGTGAGCCGAGCAGACGGCTCTGGGCACTGTGAGATGAGCCACCGGGTGGTGAGAGGACTTCCATCACTGCCCTGCCCCTACACTCATGATCAAAGTTTTAGAACTACCAAAATGAAAGCTCAGTTATTACAATATTAAATAACAAACAAGGGCTACTGTATCAGAAGTTGTGCCTGCAGTACACATGAAGCAGTTACCTATCTCCACCCAAAAGCCAAGTAGACAGTTTCTCATCTTCCCCAACTGCTCAGACCTCCACCTTAGCTCACCTCATCCCCATTCAAACTCCCTCCTAACCCTAACCACTGGGAGCCTGTCCCTCCCTCCCCCAGCCTCATCATCTCATGACATTGTTTTACCTCTGGGGCCTCTAGCTTGACTTTACTTCACCCTTGTCACAACTTCATATTGCTCTCACTCCATCAAACCCCTTTTCCGCCCTTATAGAAATACCCTGAATCACCCGATCCTGACTACTTCATCCATAGAATCAGCATCCCTGAATTTGAGTTGGAAGGCTCAGTGACCAAACAGTTCAAACCATACTTGAAAAATAATCCTTTCCACCTCTTACCCTGGGCAGCTAGGTGGCACAATGGTGGTGACAGTCCTAGATGCAGGAAGACATGAATTCAGATGTGATCTCTGACCCTTACTAGCTGTGTGACCCTGGGCAAGTCACTTAACCCTGTTTGGTTTAGTTTCCTCATCTGTCAAATGAGCTGGAGAAGGAAATAGGAAACCACTTCAGCCCAGAAAACCCCAAATGGGGTCACAAAGAGTCAGACACAATTGAAAAATGGTGCATCAACAAAACCTCTTACCCTAGATGTAGTCACCCAGCCTCTACCTGAAGACCTCCAGAAAGAGTGAAGCCGTTCCCTCCACCCTGCCCCAGTCACCCCATTCCAAATTTGGAGAGTTTGAATTGTAAGATGGTTTTTCCTTACATCAAGCCATGTCAAGCTAGCAGGCAAATATTAAGCACCTAGTATGTGCCAGGCACTATACTAAGCATTGGTCAAACCTGCCTTTGCCTCTTTGCCAATTTCTACTCCCTGCTCCTCACTCTGCCCTCTGGGGCCAATCAGAACAAAGCTGATTCCACTTCCCCATGGCAGTCCTTTAAATATAGAAAGGCAGCTGTCCCTAAGAAAAAGTCTTTGCTTTTCCAGGTTAAACACGTGCAGTCCCCATGACATGAATTCACAGATCTTCCCCATCCTGGTTGCCTTCTTTAGGTTAACGACATCCTACATGAAACACGGCACAGACATCTGAACCCAGTACTCCAGATCTGCTCTGACCAGGGCAGAGAAGGCCAAGACCACCACCTCCCCCATTCCTGGATAATCTTCCCCCTCTTAAATATAGCCCGAGAGGTCACATCCCCTTTCTGGTGGGCCATATCACAATGCTGACTCAGAAAGCATTTGAAATTCACTAAAGTCCCTCCTCCTGCAGCCCCCCCCCCCCATTCTCCACCTCTTTCAAATGAACTGCTGCTTAACTATGTGGCTGAATCCTGTACTCATAAAGTTGATTCTTCTGAACCTAAGTAGGAGACTTCACAACATACTACTTACTGTCTGGCACAGGTTTCTCCATCTTTTTTCACCAGAATAGCACGACAGGCATGATCAGATGTTTTGATAAAATCTAGGTAAGTTCCAACTACAGCAATCCCCAATCTACTAGTCTAGTGACCTTGTTTTAAAAAAAGTAAAAAAAAAAATCTGGCGTGATCAGCTCTCGATGAAGCTATGCAGGCTCCCTCAGTGGCTAGTTGTTCCCTAACCCTCTTTTCCATGCTATCTATGTTCTAGACTTTTTGGAGTCAGGCAGGTGGCACAGTGGATAGAATGCCAAGCCTGGAGTTAGGAAGGATCATGAATTCACATCTGACTTCAGACATTTCTTAGCCGTGTGACCCTGGGCAAATCACTGAACCCTGTTTGTCTCAGTTTCCTCATCTGTAAAATGAACCAAAGGAGGCAATGGCAAACCACTCCAGTATCTTTGTCAAAAACAAACAAACAAAACAAAAAAAAACAAACCACACACACCAAAAACCCAAAAAGGGTCATAAAGAGTCAGACACGACTGAACAACAACAAATGGATTTTTCCAGGAATCCAAGGCAAGCTCACTGGCCTACAGTTTGCAAGCTCCATTCTCTTACATTCTTTAAAAACTGGGACATTTGCCCTCCTCCAACCCCCTGTATGTGACCATTCTCCATGATCTTGTCAAATATCACCAATAGTAGCTCAGTGATCCTTTACCCTGCCTCTTCTGTCCCAGAGAAACTTGAATTCTTCAAAGGCAGGAATGTGCTTTCTTACTCTCGACTGACTTATCTTAGGTATTAACTCCCTATTAGTCATTTGTGCTGTGCCTTTCCTAGTCCAAAAATCATTCTGCTTATCAGAGAAAAGAAAATCAAAATAAGGATTAGGCAGCTCAGCCTTATGCTGGTTTTTTTTGTCCCATTCACCAGAAGCAGGGCTTCTTTCAAGCCTTTTATGTCTCCTCAAATTTACTTTCACCGTGTCTGTCTCTCTCTCACTCTACCCCCCCCACCCCCAATGTCTTCATCTTTCTATCATGACTGACCCTCTTCTTATAGGACTTTATGATGTTTTTTTGTATTCATCCTGTTAACCTTTTCCCCTCTATAGAAGTCTTTTTAAAAAATGTAAATTGTCTAATCCATTCCCATAGGGCTCTTTAGACAACTTCCCTTTTTGCTCTTGCTTGGAATTGCTTCTCTTTGCGACTACAATATGTCACTCATGAGATCTATCCTTCCCTCCAGAATTGGCTTCCCTGGAAGAATTTTAATTCATGGAATCCTAACTGGCCTTTCTCTGTAACCAATGAAATTCAAGCTCCTCCTGCTCTGCCCCCTCCCCCCACCCCCCAGGAAATTTTTTTGTTTATATCAGATTATGCTCTGCTTTTGTAAAATGGAGTGGCTTCCTTCAATCCCTCTTAGATCCCCTTTAAATCAGTGGTTTTACTCCCTACCTATCTCTGTTGGTTCTATCAATTCCCAACTCCTCACTGGTGTGCTCTAGACTCCTGCTACTTTGCTGTTTAAGCCATCCATTCTTCTTTAACAATTCTCCTCAATACTAGTAGTAATCTACTTTCCCCCTGAAACTTAGTCTCCATTATGCTTTCTTACTACTGCTGCTTCCTGGATTGTCCTCTTCCTATCTCTTTTCTCTCTCCTTCCCTTCCTCTGGCATCTGAACTAAGGGTAGCCTTCTGTTTTAGGGGGTTTAGTGAGCTCATCTATTAACATGGCTTCAGCTTTCATCTATCTGGATGACTCCCCAATCTTCATCTCTGCTCCTGACCTCACACCTGATACTTAGTCTCATCACCAATCAATCAACAAGTATTTATTAAATGCCCACTATGTGCAAGGAACTCAATTACAGATATAAAAAGGAGTTTGCATTCTACTCAGGTGGGGGCCAACATGGTCACAATTTACAGATAAGTAGATACAGAATCTCCCTCCTTTCCAACCTTCTCCTCTTCCTTGATTTCTCTGTTTCTATCCCAATCCTCCTTCCTTCTTGCGCCTTCTCTCTGTTGGTCACCTCCAGTTTAGTCTGTATATAGCTTGTTTGTATACCACTGTTTGCATGTTGTCTCTCCCATTAGACTGAGCTTTTTTTTTTTTTTTTTTAGGGCAGGGACTACCTTTTTGGTGGGGAGGGGCTTTTTTGTATCCCTAACACTTAGCAAATTGTGAGACACATTGTAGGCACTTAATAAATGTCTGCTAACAGATTGTCTAGTCTTCCCAGATAGAATGCCTAAAATCATCTGAATTTTCCCAATTTCATCAGCAAAATATCAAGTCCTTATTATATACACAATTCCATCCCCACTGCCACTACCCCTGGTGGAGGTTCTCACTACCTCATCACTGAGCTATTCTGACGGCTATTAGATGACCTCCCTTTCAGTCTCTCCCTAGTTGAATTCATCACGTAGATGGAAAGATAAAGTATTTATTAAGCATTACTAAGCATCTCTTTGTCTTCTAAAATACCCCTTTTACAAAAGCCAGAGGAATGGCTTGTGTGACCACTTAATATCTTTGAGTCTCAGTTTCCTCATCTGTAAAACAGGAATAGTAGCTACTGTATCTACCTCAAGGCTACTTGTAAAGGTCGAACAAGATAAGGCAGATAGAGCATTTAGCAGAGATAATAGTTGATACCAATATAGAGTTTCCTAACTCTTTTATGTACTATATAAATGTCACTTACTATCATTACATGAAATAAGTGGGGCAGCTAAGTGGCGCAGTGGATAGAGCACCAGCCCTGGAGTCAGGAGTACCTGAGTTCAAATCCGGCCTCAGACACTTAACACTTACTAACTAGCTGTGTGACCCTGGGAAAGTCACTTAACACCAATTGCCTCACTTAAAAAAAAAAAATCATTACATGAAATAATCTTTTGGAGCCAACTCTTAGAAGGAGTTTCAGTACAACATCTGTTTGGTCAAAAGTAGGAGGATGAATCTACCAGACTTCTGGAATTCACCAGATGCTTCCAAATCAACAGAAAATTGCTTTTGTAAAACATCTGTGATTACTGTTGTTTTAAAGCCTCACAGACTGGAGAGAAAGTTGAATTTGGATTCCTTTCTCCATGCTAGCTCTACAGGGGACACATTCAAGAGGGATCTGGGACAAGAGAGGAAGTATACTATACATGCTTGATAATAATTGTGATCATCATTATCAATGGCTGATATTTAGATACCATTTTAATGGTTACAAAAATTAAGGGTACTTGGTCTCGTGGTTCTCTTTCCCTTTCTTTACCATACTTCAGTATTCCCTGGAATGGTGACAATGACCAACATAACAACCACTCTATGCCCAAAGAGATGACCTTTGTGAATTGCAGTAAGACTAAAAATTCATCATCTTGTGACTCTCTTGGGGACAAACTGGTCCTAACATGGAAAGTGGTCCCCTGCCAGGCACATACTTGAAGCCTTTCCAACCAACCTGTCAGAGTTCATGCTAGAATGGCCCAGACTCATCAGCTCATTGACTTTGGAAACTCAGGGTCACCCCCATGCCATGCCATACCATGCCATGCCATGCAGCATTAGTGTGCTTCCCATGTGGCCCTTAAATTCCTCTAACCAGTAAGCCCCTTTCACTTCTTTGAAGAGTTGTAAGGCAATAAGTTCTAAGTGTAAGTGACTTGGAGTCAAGAGAACCCAATCCTGGTTCAGATAATTATCAGTTAAGATGCTCATTATTTGTACTGTTCTTATCAATTGAGAAATAGTTTACCATTGGGCCACTTTAAAGAGTTCTATGACCTTGGCTAAGCTTCCTTTTCCTCACCTGAAAAAATGAGGATACTTCCTGGAACACCTACCTCAGAGTTGTGAGCAAAGTATTTTATAAACAAAACACTAGGTAAATAAGTTATTGTTATTAAAGTAGCGGGCAGAATGTAAGGTGAAAGATGACTTTGAGCAAAGGAAGGATTCACTCGGCAGGCAACTTCAAAACGACCCTCTTTGTAAAACCAGCAGGAAGAAAACTACAGATAGGGCTCACCATTGGCAGCTCCCTCTGGCACAGGGTTCCGGAATTGGCACAGTGACAATACAAACATGGGTTGCCCTGTGAAGGCTCATTAAGAGGGCAAAACACACACACACACACACACACACACACATCATCCACACACAAATCGGCACAGCAAGTTCTTCAGATCTTCATTAGCTTATTAGCATAAACAGCTTTTCAAGCAACAGGGAACAAAAGGACACGCTAAACAAAACAGGAGTGGAAGCCGGAGGCTGAGTCATGAGCATGGGAATAGAGAGGGTCATCACTTGAAAAGGCACAACTACACAGCATCTCCCACGTGCCTCCAGAACGAGCTTCCAAGGCTCTAGCCCTTCAGTCCCGGCTTCTAACTCCATTCAAGTTTCACCTCATTAGCGTCTACTCAGAGGTCCTCCTTGGTACCTAGATCATCTAAATAATTCTTCCCCTGATCCCCACCCCCCCACCCCAGCTCCTGAAAGATTTGAAAAATCTTCTGGTTCCCCAATTTTAGAGACAGAGTTAATTCAGGTTTCTATTACTCCATCTGCCACAATTTGGAGGAGAGAAAACCATCAAGGTGTACCTCAGGCCACCAGCTCTGTTAAGACTCTTGGGTTCCTATCTGAAATGCTTCCAGAAACTAAACTAAATACTCTCCAATTATGATAACCATGCTTGGTCCTGGAGATGAGATGAGAAAATGGATTACCCTCCCTCCTTCAGTGGTGGGGGTGGCAAAGTAGGGAGATGGCACACTCTGGGTGTGAAACATGGCACACACATACTCTCTATCGGGTTTGGTTGATAGGCTATTTTGCTAAACTGCTTCCCCTTCCCTTCTCATTTTTTTAATCTTTGTTATAAGGGATGGCTTACTGGGGAGAGGGATATATTTGGAAAAGAAGGTGATGTAAAAAGAATGACAATTTTTTTTTTTTAAAGAAAGGTTTCCGGATCCCAGAACCTTATAATCAATTGTACTGACCACACATTTCCCATGGTAATTAGGATGCCCAATACTTGCAGTGTTCCCCTCAATCAAGGAAAAATACTAGCAAGAAATATCTAGCTTTGGGTCCCTTAAAAAGAACTGCTCGAGTAATTATCCCATGGAATAAAATAAAATTTAAAAAGAACTGCTCTAGTAGTTATCCTGTAGAACAAAATAAAATTTCTCATCTGTCTAAAATATGAAGAACTGGAGAGTTAGCATTTCCCTAACCTCATGAAAAGTCCTTTAAAGACACTGAGTAAGAGCCTCCATTTTAAACCACACATACATGACAGTTCTGAGAAGATCTCTAATCACAATAAATTTGGTTCAATACCCCATATTGGCATTAAAGCGTCTTTGCATTAATTATGCTTTAAAGTAATGTACTCAAAAGCTACTTAGACCTAACAACTTAGTTTGAGAACTAGCAGGCTTACATATTTCCTTTTAATGATTCCCCGAAAACCCTGGTCCCAGGAGAAAAAGTGCTGGTTCAAGTCATAAAATTTGATCAATTTTGACCAAGATCCTGTGGTGAATGTCTAAAATGAGAAGGGGGTGAGAAAAGCTATCCTTAAAACCTTCCTCTGGGGCAGCTAGGTGGCTCAGAGGATAGAGCACTGGCCCTGGAGTCAGGAGGACCTGAGTTCAAATCCGACCTCAGACACTTAACACTTACTAGCTGTGTGACCCTGGGCAAGTCACTTAACCCCAATTGCCCCACACACACACACATGCACAGAGAGAGAGAGAGAGAGAGAGAGAGAGAGAGAGAGAGAAAAGAAAAAGAAAATTTAAAAAAACCTTCCTCTGAGTAATTCCAATCTCAGGTATCTTAGAAACAGGACTAAGGCTTCAGCAATGGTTCCTGCAAGTTCCACAAAGATTTCAAAGCCAAGATAAAAAGAAAGAACTCTGACTGGCCAACCAGGATAATTTCACTTTTTCCATAAACATTTTTTAAAACTCCTTTTCCTTCTGCTTATCCAAAAACTCAGCACTAGAATCAAAGCCAATGGAGCAGCCCAATTGTGTTGGGGGTGGGGGGATCATAGAGAAGAGGTAAGAAGGGTTTTCAGTAGGGAAGCACCCATGTACTCCAGCATGAGAGCCTTCACAACAAAACTGAACAAAATCATTCCCTGCACACCCATGACAGTAAACCTGAATAAGCTACCTCTGCTTCCCATCACATTCAAACCTTGCTTCTGACATAAGACTATCAGGATCAACATGAACAAAATATCCCTCACCTAATAAGAAGAAAGCCTTCTCTCTGCCAGTTCAATGTCTTCTCTGGCAGAAGGTTCGGGTCGAACCAACCTCAGGTTCATATCCCACTGTACCTTAGCTGATTGGTTTTGGTGATCTTTAAGCCCCTCCATTTTGCCTCCAAAATGGCATTTTAATACCTCTACTCTTTCCATTCCCATGTGTCAAACCCCATGTTCCATTTCCCAGCATCACCAACTTCTCGCTAATAATTCTTGCCCAGGTAACTCTAATAGAATCCCTTCTGGTTTCCTCCACTCTTCAGATCTCCTCTACCCATCATGGCAGCATAAGCTTCATAAGAGAATAGCTCCAATTTACTTTTACAAGCATTTGTTGAGCATTAAAGCAATCAACAAGTATTAATTAAGTGCTTACTATATGTCAAGCAACATACTACTTCCCCCACCCCCAGTGGTAGGAATACAATGAATGCAACAATCCTTACTTGCAAAGAGTTTACTCTCTACTGGTAGGAAGGGCGTAGACAATTAAATACAAAACACCAAGTAACTGGGAGGTGGTATGAGATCATGCTAACAACTAAAAAATTTGAAATGCCAATATTATTCCTCTGCTCAAAAAACTTTAATGGCCACCCTGCATCCTGGAGGAAATAAATAACACTAACTTTTTAGCATGGTATTCAATCCACAATTCAGGCTCAATCTACTTTTCATTCCTGTCCATCAAGTACCCTACATTGTTACAGGACTGGATGACCTAGCATTGCTCAAACATTCAATTGAGCGAGTTTTTAAATGCAACAGATGGTTTGGGGCTCTTGGGTCTTGGCTTGTGCTTTCTTCACAACTAGGAAATTATTTCACTTTCCTTATTTTTGCCTGTCAAAATTCTACTCATCCTTCAAGGCCTAGACCACATGCTGTGTTCTCCTCCAAGTTGTGCAAGAGTATGGCAGTTCCCCCATTCAATGTGAATCACTTCTTGAGCACCATGCCAGGGAAACCCTGTTGTTTGTGGCAGAAGCATTTTATTCTTCGTATTGTTCTAACGACTCTCGTGGATATTGGACCCTAATTCACCAGTGGATCACAAAGACTCAGTAAATTAAAGATTAATGATATTTGGGACTGCCTTACCTAATCTTTGAGAAACATGGGAGGAAACTACCACACCCTCTCTAGTGTTCCTATTTGACACACCCGCAGGCTTGAGAACTCCTGATCTGACCCAGTGTAACAATACCTTGTACCACAAGGTTTATGATGTTCATATTAGTTTGTTCTTGTTGTTCAGTCATGCCTGACTCTTCATGAGCTCATCTGGGGTTTTCTTGGCCGAGATACCAGAGTGGTTTGCCATTTCCTTCTCCAGCTCATTTGACAGATGAGGAAACTGAGGCAAACAGGGTTCAGTGACTTGCCCAGGGTCACACAGCTGGTAAGAGTCTGAGGTCTGATTTGAACTCGTAAGCCTTCCTGACTCCAGGCTTGGCACTCTCTCCACTATGGCGCCACCTAGCTGCCCCTCCTATTAGTTACCAATGACTTCATTTCTCTGGGTTTCTGAGATTAGGATAATTGACCGTGTTTTCCACTTCCACATTATTCTAAACCACTGAAAACATTTTCCTTACTTTGGCTTCTTGCACATCTCCCTCTCAAAGATGTTCTCCTATGCCCATGAAAATCCCACATTCAAGAGGAACAGAGTATTTCCAAGACCATCTCCATAGCCAGTTGCCAAACAGCCTCTGGAGAGCTGCAAGCACATGGGGACAGTCACCAGACTCCACCCCAAGCAGGAGGTTCATCACTTCCCCTTGGTCTCGACTTTGGATCCCTGCTCTGCACGGTCCTGTGTGAAGGGTGATGCATGGACTAAATTTTAAAAACTTAACTCTGCTCTTGAAATCAGCTGATGCTCCAAGTGCCGTCCAGGGAACCAAAGGCAGACGAGAAGGCCGATTCCGGAGCAGTGTCAGTCCCGAGCTGAAGTCACTCTCCTGCCTCATCTTCTACCCCACCATATATCTTCAAGAGAAACCCCAGACCCAACCAAGAGAGCAATGGGGAAGCCTGCATTCTTCTCTCCTCTACAATGTCAGGCCTACAAGCAGAGGGCCCACCCCACAAGGGAAAAGCCACAATGAAGATGAGTTTCTAACACCTGAATAACACTGATCCTGGCACAGATGCTTCAAGAGATGCTCACAAAATTTTAAGGTACTAGGGAAATAGAAGAGAGAAAAGGTGGTGGGGAAAAAATGAGAAAAGAAAAAGAGAGGGGTGGGGGTGCTGATAAAAAGGAACCTCTCTCTTTCCTTAGGCATTCACTAACTGGCCCTCTTCCCCACCAGGACGGAAAGTGTTACTCAGCTGCATGGCCTCTTGCTAATTGTGGGTTTTTATTTTTATTTCCTATTACCCTCTTGCACGCCTGATGAGATTATTTTACCGGAACTGACACAGCTGGAAGCAGCAGGCATACGTGGAGCCTCTGAGGAGGTGATGCAATTTCATTTTCATTGATCAGAAATCAGCAGGGCAGTAAGTGATGGGAAATTCCATTAGAAGAAAACTCACAGGCCACGAGACCCAACTTCCTAGCCACACCCAAGGCCTCCCAAAGGCCTTGTCTTCCTCTGGACTCTGTCAGAGGCCTGCATGGAGAGAATCAGCTGAAGCACCACACTCCCCAGATAGGAGTGACCACTACCCTGGGCTTCTGAAACGGAGCCCAGCTAGCCCAGGCCCCATTGCAAGAACTGCGCAGGCCATGGGATGCCCAAATAGCCTTCTCACAGTCCCAGGTCTACTCCCATATGTGAACAAATCCTAAATTCTTCCTTTCTTTAACAGGAAACCAGACATCAGAGTTCAAGATTCTCTAGTTCAACTCCTCATTTTACAGATGAGGAAATTGAGACCCAGAAGGGTCAAATGACTTGCCCAAAGTCACACAACTAATAAGTGTCAGAGCCAGAATTAAATCTCTGCTGTCTCTGAACATCCTTAGACATAAAAGGATGTAGTTTAATGATACTTTTTAAGTATTTGGGGGGAGGGGTACTTTAAAGCTACTAATAGGCAAAACTTAGCCTCTTATTCAATCAAAAGTCAATTTTATTATATGACTAATGTATGCAGACTATTGTTAGGCACCTGAGATTCAAAGACAAAATATGACTAGGTACCTTCCAGATGAGCCACCAATGAACCGAATGAAGAAAGGATTCTTTAAGCAATGGTTTCCAAAAGAATTTGTCAAGGTTTTCTCACTATTACAAAGTCCCCAGATGATTCATTCAATAGTGACAAATCACTGATAATACTGACTTATAAGAGGTTAGGTTCAGGAAAGACCTATCTTCTCAAGAACAGCCAAGGAAAGTGGCAGCTTGCTTCTATCCACAGTCTACAGAGAACATCCTATCTCATTATACGGACCTCATTTTTCCAGAGTTAATGATGACCGACTCAGTGACTCAGAAATACCCATCATCTTAAAGTTGCCCATGAGAGGTCCTCTCTATCTCAAGGTACACCAGGAAGATCTGCAGCTAGTGAAATCCATCTTTCCATAGGTACAAATCAGCTAACTACCAGGTTGGAAACTGAGATACTGAACTACCTGCTTAGCAGATACGAGTAACTCTCTCTCACTAAGGTCAAATTTATGTAGCGCTTTCCTAAAAACCCTCTAAGTACAACTATCCTCCTTTTAGAGATGAGAAAACTGAGGCCTAGAAAGGTTAAGTGATTAGCCCTAAGTCAAAAACTAGGAAGCATCAGAACCAGGATTCAAATCCATTGCTTCAAGTCTATCGGTCTTTCTAATAGACCAGGCTGTCTCTTAAATCAGTAAGTATCTTACAAAGCAGCTACCATATGATAAGGTACTAAGAAAAGCACAAGATATACAAAATAGATAGAAATAAATACAAAGTAATTGTTGGGAGCAGGGGAAGAAGGGTGGCACCAACATCTGGGGGTCCAAGAAGAGTCTCATACAGAAGGTGGCCTGAGGTAGAGATGAGGAAAGAATATTCTAGGAATGGCAACTATCCAATGTGAAGGTATAGAGAGGAATGATAGGTCTTATGTATAAGGAACAACAAGAAGACCAATATGGTGGGACCACAGAGTGTGTGGAGGGAATAAGGTGAAATAAGGGGCTAGGTTGCAAAGAGTTTAAAATGCCAGGGGAGGAGGGAGAAAATTTTGAAACTAGAAATCTTATAAAAACAAATGTTGAAAACTCTCTCTACATGTAACTGGAAAATAATAAAATACTTTTATAATTAAAAATTTTTTTTAAATGCCAGGGGAGCATCTTAATTTGACCCTGGAGGTTATAAGGGGCTGCTGGACTTTGCTCACTGGGGGAGGAGCCTGGTCAGCCCAGAAAGCTATGTGGAAAATGAAGCATTATGGGAAACTTGAGGCAAGTAAAGCAACTGAAAGGCTCGGGCAATGGTCTAGGTGAGAGGCGAGGAGGTGGAAATTCTGACAACTGACTGGATACTTGGACTGAGTGTGAGTCGAGGAGTCACAGGTGCCACTGAGATTATAAGCCTGTGAATGGCTGGAAGAACAGTGCTGCCACCAACAGAAATGGCAAGTTCCAAAGACGGGATGGGTTTGGGAGAAAATGAGTGAGTTAGTTTTGTTTCAGACACCGTGAGTCCGAGAAGCCTTTGGGACACCCCGTTCAAAATGTCTAAGAGGCAGTTGGTGACCCAGGATGGAAACTCTAAAATAGAACCCCACTGCTAAAGAGGGCAGACAATGAAACCGATAGCCAACATCCTGCTCACCTCCATCGCTGCCAGCCAGAAATGGCTAACTTGGCAAACATACACCTGGCAAGATGGAAACCACGTCAGAGTGCGGAAAGATGTCTCTGAGCAACCCATTAACACCACTGGAAAGAAAAGGAAAGCACAGGGCTGACTGATAAATAAAGCATCCCAGGTAGACAGCGAGGCACTCCCCACTCCAGTCCAAAACAATCAGCAAGACCTACATCCTGTTCAGTATTGGGCATGGCAGATGCCCACGCTTGGTAAACACTGTGGCCCCAACACGTTATTATTCCTATTATTCTAATGATTCTCATAAATATAGAATCATAATTCATAAGTGAGCCAATATAGTCTCCCTACCATTAAAGGTAAGCTAATAATATTTAGAATTGCCCATTCATAATCTTTTTTTAAAAAATAAATCATTGAGAGGGAATCTACCTTGCCCTCCCTGTAAACATCTTTTGTCTTTCTGTCTAAAATAACAGTAGTTTTGATGAAATTCACCTGATTCAGGACAGCCTGTTTGCCAGTATGCTCTGATGTTGACAACAGCTTATATGAATTAGTTTTCTACTGGCTCCAAAGCCAAAGATGAACCTACAGATTTTTCATCACCTAATCTAAAAGGCTAAGCATCACAGATAAGTTCTCCTTAGAGTAGGTCTTTGGCATCTGTCTCATTTTAAAATTCTCTCCTAACACTTGAGTTCCAAGTTGTTTTTTTCTGAGTGTTTCCCCCAAAGTTTTAAAGCATTGATGCAACCACTACCTTTTTTTTAAATTTCTAAATGTAAAGAGAAAGTAGCTAGTAACAAGATGTTATGGTATTGCCATTCATCAGCTGATTTGATAAATTAGGGGAGACCAAGTCCCATTTAGGCATCCCAGAAAAGAGGAGACAGTTGAGACAGAGATAGCTAGCCTCTTAACTCCTTCCTCTCCTCAAAATGGCCTCTACATGGGTTAAGACCTTCACAAATAAAAAGGCTTCCTCTCTACCTCAAAGATATATGATTTTTGTCAGGGCAAGTACTTCTCCCACTGATGCAGACTGGTCTGTTGCCCCCAAAATCCATTCCCCTTGTGTGGCCATGGTGGTAATCAACCTCCCTGAACTGAGCTAGGCTGGTCCTCAGACATAAAGGCCATTGCTAAGTCAATATTCATACTGTATGAAGTAATAAACATTTCCTTCTCTCCACTCCACACAGTTCATAAATTAATCCCTTTCGGAGGTTTTACCTTTAAATCACTTTACATTAAAAATCATTAACATCAGAGAGACAGCTGTGAGAAAAGTAGATCATAGGTGCCCAAAGGGTCAGATTTTCAGTTGAAGGGACCACATACCACCTTCCCAGGGAAGGGCAGCTCACCCAATATTGGCTGGTCCTGCTCTCCTTTGCAAAGGTCCTTCATCAGAGACCACATTACCTTCCACAGCTCTCAAAACTTGCTCATAGGCACTAGGGACTTTATGACCCTATGCCTAGTATGTGGTTGTTATTTTAACTTAATAAAATATTTTTAAATTACCTCATTTCCTAAAACCTGAATCCAACTTTTTTTAATACAAGAGCAGAGCTTACTCACCAATATGCAGGTAAAAGCTCCATTTTCAAATAGACTAAATTCTGAACTTCCAGGGCAGCGAGGTGGCATAGTGGTTAGAGCACCTGGCCTAGAGTCAAGAAGACCTGAGTTCAAATCTGACCTCATACATTTAATAGTTGTGTAACCCTGGGCAAGTCACTTAACTGTGTTTGCCTCAAATGAACTGGAGAAGGAAAACCACTCCAGTATCTTTGCCAAAAAAAGCCCAAATGAGGTTACAGTCAGATATGACTATCAACTAAGAAATAGCTTTAACAAAAGACGGTGTATGAATGTACTGAAATATTATTGTGCCATAAGAAGTGACAAAAGGGACCAATTCTTGGTGAAAGCTCCTTTCACCTTCAAACCAATTAAAACTGATATTTATTAAGGCCTTACCAACGCGCAAGGCACTGTGCTAGATGCTAAAGATACAAAAACAGTTCCTGTACTTAAAGAACTTATGTTCTATTTTAATATTTGGGAGATAGTATATACATAGAAAAGTACATAGTGGCCAATTTGAAGAAAAAGAAAGTTAGACGGAAGAAGATAACTTTATAGAGGGGGCACCCAAGTTGAGCCTTGAGGAAGAAAGGGTTTCTGAGAAGCCAAATTGAGGTGAGAGTATATTCCAGGCAAGAAGAGCTGCACATATAAATGCATGGGGGCAAGAAACGGAAAGTCGAGTCTAATTTAATCAGAATATAGATTATGTGAAAGGGAATAGTGTAAGATAAGGCTGGGAAGGTAAACTGGGACTACATTATAAAGAGCCTAAAATTTTAGGCTAAGACAATTATATTTTATCATAGCAGGAAAAAGAGAGCTAGCTGCTAACGTTTCAGACCTCTGCCTTACAAAAATTTTGGCCAATGTGTGGAAGATGGTTTAGAGACAGGAGAAACTGGAAGACCAGTTAGGAGGCTATTACAATAGCCCAGATGAGAAGCATTAAGGGCCTGATCTATGGTAGTGGCCACCATGGGCAGAGAGAAGGGAACAGAGGCAAGCCTTGCTGTTGGGAAAGCATCTTTGATTCTACCCAAAAGGCAAAGACTCTGACAAGATGGAAGAATACAGAATCTTCTCCAATTTTTAAAGTCATGAACCCCCAAATCGGTTGATTAAAGAGCTCCCAAGCCTTCTCATATTAGTACTTCATATTTTTCAAAACAAGCCAAGTTAAAAGAAAAAAACACACCAATTCTGAGGTGGTCAGGTAGTCTGGGAGTACAAGGAATTTGAGAACTAGGATCCAGAGTCAGTGATGAAGAAAGCAAATTCAAGGCCTCTTAGGATGGCTGAGGGGTGGTGACTGCGGTCAGCTGCCACAGTTTCCTTTCAGGATAACGAGGATGCAGCAGCTCCTTTGTGAGCTGGTTGCAGCCACAAGAGAGTGACCACATGCAGACTGTAGGACCAAGGCCCCAGAAAAGTTGAAGATAGGGAGAAAAATGAGAAGCTTGTATGGCAGTCCACACTACGCTGGTACTCTGACTAGACAGGATGCCTCATCTCAAGGGACGGAGGGAAGAAGGCAGGAGGCTAGTGATTTCTATTTTGGACGTCTTCCCCCTCCTAAGGGACTTCAATCTGTGTGGTTTGATGAGCTGTTTCAGGGGATTTGCTCTCCCTAAACTTAAACTAGCTAACAAAGTGCACCAGGTGGAGCCTTCTGTTAACACGAAGTGACACTGGCCGTAAGTGTTTTTGTTTGTTTCATAGAGTTCATATTAGTAAATAAGGTACTGGGAAAATCAGAAAAAAAGAGGAGAATGTCCTGCTCTGCATAGGCTTCTCTGCCTGTGGGCCATAAGGAATGGGAAAGATTAGGGGCTTTCTGATACATGTGCCATATTGGCTCTTCTTTAGCAGTGAACTTCATAGTCATGCAATGACTTAAAATATGGTGGCCATCAAGAGTCTAAGAAAGTAGCAAACTATGGCAAACCCAGTGACACAAGCCAGTAACATCCAGCCCGCTACTGAGGGCAAGAGGGAAGGGCTAAGAGCTGGAGTGACTGATGAACTTCCACAATACTCAGGAGTATTCAAAGATGACTGGGGTTTGCTCACCCAAGAATAAGGCATCCAGTTCTGAAACACTGAACCCCTAACTAACATCTGTGGATCATCTATCAGTCAGGTTGGGGCCTGGACAGAGCCGACTTCCTGGAAGTTTCATTTCATCAGGCCAGACATATCTAAGGATCACATACACGTCAGTGAAGAGGAAACACACCTCCTCATTCATACACGAAGGACACAATGAAATTAAGTCCATATTCAATAAATCCTATAGATGGCACAGCGGATACAGCAGCAGGCCTGGAGTCAGGAAGACCTAAGTTCAAGTCCCTCCTCGGACAATTAGGGGCTATGTGACCTTGAGCAAATCACTTAACCTCCATTTGCCTCAGTTTCTTCACCCGTAAAATGGGGCTAACAGTGGCACCCACCTACTAGGGTTGTCGTGAGGATCAAATGAGACAGTATTTGTAAAGTACTTAGCACAGTGCTGACACATAGTAGGTGATATATAAATGTAGGCTGGTGGTGGTGGTGGTGGTGGTGGTAGCAGTAGTAGTAGTAGCAGTAGTAGTAGTAGTAGTAGTAGTAGTAGTAGTAGTAGCAGCAGTAGTAGTAGTAGTAGTAGTAGCAGTAGTAGTAGTAGTAGTAGTAGTAGTAGTAGTAGTAGTAGTAGCAGTAGTAGTAGTAGTAGTAGCAGTAGTAGTAGTAGTAGTAGCAGTAGTAGTAGTAGTAGTAGTAGTAGTAGTAGTAGTAGTAGTAGTAGTAGTAGTAGCAGTAGTAGTAGTAGTAGTAGTAAAGTCATTTCAGAGGAGAGGAAGTTAACAACTAATAATCAGGAAAGGCTACTTGGAAGAAGTGGCACACTTGAGCTGCACCGTGAAAGAACCTAAGGATTCTATGAAGTGGAGGTAAGACAGCAGGGCAAGGGATAGGGAGGGCAGCCCACGCAAAGGAAAGAAGCAAGAGATGGAGTGAGGTGTGAGAGACCAGTGTGAGAGCAGACTAGGCAATGGTTCCATAGAACTTTAAGGGAAGTGCCAACGTCCTAACTTTGGAAAGGGAGGCTAGAAAAGCCAGGAGTCTTCATACTGGATCTCAAGGGTTAGTATAAGCTACTGAAGTCTCTGGAGCAGGAGAAGACCATGGTTAGGGAGAGACTGTGGGAAGATCCCTTGGGCAGATGGGTAGAAGATGAATTTGAGAGGGGAGAGATGAAGGTAAGGAGCCCCATTAGGCAACTACCATACCATGGTAGTCTGGGAGAAGGCAGACCTGGGCGGTTGTGGTATCACGTGTGGAGAGAAGGGGACAGATGGAAGAGGAATTGTCGAGGCAGAACAGTACTTGGAAACTCATTCGATATGTGGGTGAGGGAGAGTTAATAATCGAGGCAACTTCAAGGTTGTGAACTTGGGTGATAGGAAGAATGGAGACCGAGGGGCGAGTGGTAATTCAGGACTATAACAAAGAGGTCTGTATGTACAGGTATGAGAGTCACTTGCACAGAGATGATCGTCCAACTCATAGGGATTGGAGAGATCACAAAAAAGAGTTG
The DNA here is from genome assembly GCF_019393635.1 of Dromiciops gliroides. NCBI lineage: Eukaryota > Metazoa > Chordata > Mammalia > Microbiotheria > Microbiotheriidae > Dromiciops > Dromiciops gliroides. Next base: position 653,353,062 of record NC_057862.1, on the reverse strand, counting down.
AGAGAGAGAAAAGAAGAGGCTATCTATCACCCAATACTATCAACGCTGTACCCCCTAAGATTATAGGATATACAAGTTGCAGTGAGAGAGTCAAACTTAAAAAAATAAATAAAAGGATTGAATCTGGGGAGGTCGGCTCCCGCTTCGGCCAACAGCTACCATATCATTCATTTCACCAGGAAACATTAAGCAGACATGGAAAAGTTAATGGGGAGGGACAATCTGACATTGTACAATTCAGCTTCTAGCATCTTGTAGCTTAAGAAGATCAATGGCAATTTCAGAGACACTAGAATTAGTTTTTTCCTTAATTCTAGGACCAAAAGCACCTAGAAATGTTTTTTCCTCAGAATTAAGACACTGCTCCCAAACAAACAAACAAATCCCAAGGAAGCCTGTTGCCTAAGAGCACAAGATCTAGAATACTCCTAATGAAAGTTTGTTTGTGAGTTTGTTTTGGGTGGGGATGGATGGGAGAAAGGAGATAGAGGCAGAGAAGAAGCTGGGAGAGGAGACATTTTAGCTTTTAAGCTGCAAACTCCTGAGTCACATTTCCATCTCCTTTGCCATAATTGTTTTAAACACTGCCTCCACCGAAAGATGCCTTTAAAAGTTGCATTAGCTTCCAGATTCCTTGTTTAAAACCCCTCTTTCTGCCGGGTGCCTTGGGATAAAAGCTGTGTTTGACTCATTGGCCTGGCCAGCTGTCAAATTCCCACACTTGCCTGAGCTCCAATGAGAGCTTCTCCCTCTGCTAGTTGGAGGTAGAGGCTCCACTGGCAGAGCAGGGGTTAATGGAAGCTGACCGCAGCACAGTTGTTAAGGTAATCAATACTACTGAGATACTAAAGCAGCATAAGCCACATTATTGATTGCCAAGCAGATGATAAAACTGTTTATTATGATAATTGCAGGGTCCCTGCAAGATGCTCCCAGCGCTTCCTAAAGCTGTTTACAAAACTAATAAAGATTTGCCAGCCCAAGATCTTTTATTTTAACCCCCTGCCCTCTCACCCACCCCCAAATATCATGGCCAGGCCCTCTCTTCCCACCAAGAGATAGCTGTAGCAATCTCATCTGAGATCGAGTCAACTGGGGAAGTGATGTATTCTATGAAACCTTCTTCCTTAGACTCACTAAGGAACCATCCTTCAACACCCCGCTCCCGAGCCCACTTCAGAAGGAAGGAAGCAGAGCAGACAACACAGCTTTCACATTTCCTACTGAGAATATACTGTAGAATAACTACAGTGTTTTATTACTGGAAGCTCTTCTCAAGTCTACTTGCTCCAACTGACATCCATTTGTTACGATGCATTCAAGAAACCACATCACCTTGGTTTGTAATTAAAACTTCTCTTGAGAACTTGGTCCCGTGGACTTGAGGGACATACACTCACTTGAAAAAAAGAAAGAACTGTAGCCATACCCTGATTCTCCAAGGTTGTTCTGCCAGGCTATCTCCCCAGGAGCCAAGGTACTGGGGAACTCCAGAATAGAGGAAGCATGCCCCAAGTCCTGGGTTGTTGGTTTTTTGCTTTGGGTTTTTTTTTTGTTTTTTCAGGGAAATGAGGGTTAAGTGACTTGCCCAGGGTCACACAACTAGTCAGTGTCAAGTGTCTGAGGCTGGATTTGAACTCAGGTCCTCTTGAATCCAGGGCCAGTGCTTTATCCACTGTGCCCCCTAACTGCGACCAGTTGTTTTTGTTTTGTTTTTTTTAAACTAAGTTGCCAACTTCATGACCAAAATCGCCTAGATTCACAGCTCGAAGGTGGGTGGTGGGACAGAGGCAGTGATGGGAAAGAATCCTGGTTGTCAAGTCAAAGAGCTGCCATTTAAGCCCCGGTTTTGCCGCTTAAGTGCAACCTACAACAAGAGACAACCTTTCTTGTCTGGGCCCAATCTCCTCACCTTCAAAATGAGAAGGCTGGACTAGGGTCTCAGACTGTTCTTCAGCTATGGGCCTCAGATCCCAGAACAGGAAAACTCCAGAACTACCCATGATTGTGGAAATGGGTCTCCATAAGAATGGAGGTGTCCAAGGGTTCTTCTTTACACTTACAAAAGGGAAGAACCAGTCACCGAGGCAGGCCCATGCCCCACTCTCCAAAGCCCTCTGACTCTTTAGCAATATTTTGCACCAAGAGAACAGAAAGCGGGGGAAAACAAATGAGCAAACAAACATCACCTGCCTCAGCCCCTCAGATCCCAAACCTCATTCTCAGCTTTACACAACAGACCTACAAATTAGCCAGGCAGACAAGCTGCATGTCTGTGTGTTCGCATGCACAGTTCAATTTCTTGGGCCAGTAGAGACATGAGGTTCTTTTTTGCAGACAACTGGTTGTGCTCCTCCTCCCAATCACACAGAAAGCAAGAGACTGGAGCCAGTTTTACATAGAGATCAACCTGGCTGCCAAGGACCTTGCTATGAACTCACAAATGCCAGAGCATGGCTGGAGGGGATGCACCCAGGGATTAGTTTTAACTCAGTTACCTGCTCTTATAAGAGTTCTTTGGCAACCAAAAATGGCCCTAGTAAATCAGATGCTTCTCTATTTCTATATTTTTTAAAGTAAAGAATTTTAAAATAAAAAAGGGAGGGGGGAAAGGGGAATAAAACTTTAAACTCCTAAAAAAAGGAAATGTTTCTTCCACAAAGAAAGCCTATTTTAATAGACTCTTCCAAGAGCCCATGATATCATCAAGTTACTGTTAAATGGATAGAATCACTTCTGTCCCTTTAACTTTGCCTTACACATCATACATGCTTTGTTCCCTTAACCAGTTGTCTCTGTGTCATAAGTACATTGGAAAACACGCTACGCTCCTATGTAATAATCCATACCCAGAAGAGATGTACCCATAATGGCCAGATGAACACTGTCCAAGTCCTAGGAACCATTTGGGAACATTCTAAGTCATTCAGGCCATTAGCTCTGATTTGTATGAAATGGAACAAAACCCCACCTACTGGGAATACACTGCACTCCCTTCCAGAGACAAGCTCTCCCAATCTGAATGTTTTAAGCATCTTCCAGAGTTCGATGTTTTACTTAGTTCCTAAGTCATTTGTAACTTTACATTTGCAACACTGTATATGTCCTTTTAAAAAAAAAATGTGGTGGTATTTTGATTAGTCATAAATTGCCCTAAATGATGCTCAGCGCTTGCTTGGGGCCATCTGGTGATTTGGTCTGCCAATGATCAGGTTTAACCTACATAAAGACAATTATTTCCCTAGGTCGTCAGACACTTCAAAATAATAAAAGTTTTTTTTTTCCCCAACAAAATCTATGGCCAAAATGGAGCATAAAGTTACAAATCTAAGTTTTGTCATTTTTCATTTTAAAACTTCATTAACACGAATGTTTGTTTTCCAATTTTGGCAGCATTTGGCTTAACGGGGAGGGAGAAGGGGAACAAACAAAACAAAAGATGGTGTGGTCAAATTCCACTGGGAGTTGACTCCAAAGAGCTAACAGTGCAGGGAGAGAGACTTAAGCTAAGAATGTTTAAATAAATATTTAGTTGCATTTGTAATACAGATATATTAATCTTCTAAAATATTTCAGCCTTCTGCATTTCCAGAGGGGATTAAAAAAAAAAAACATCCAGTAGGAAGGAGCACAACATCAGGACCATGAAAACACCAGGTCAGTAGCAATGAAAAGGCACATTTTGAGCTACTCAGCTCTGAGTCATCTTCATTCTACTTTGCAGAGATTTTTAGGTCAATGGCGGTGGCTGGACGTGGTGGTGGCAACGTGTGTAAAAATTTAATCAGAGGGTTAAAATTATATTCCTCCCTCTTCATGGACAACTCCTAGAAGCCCTTGTTCAAAAGTCTGTTCGAGCAGCATCTTCTACACAGAGCCTTTCTTCATCACTCCCAGCTAGTGCTGACCCCCCAAATATGTTGTTGTTCAGGCGTGTCTGACTCTCTGTAACCCCGTTGGTGGTTTTCTTGGGAGAGATACTGGAGTGGTTTGCCATTTCCTTCTGCAGTTCATTTTACAGCTGAGGAAACTGAGGTGGACAGGGTTAAGTGACTTTCCCAGGGTCACACAGCTCAGTGTGCCACCTAGCAACTCCCACAATTTGCCTTCTATTTATTATATATTTGCTTATTGATGTTACAGCTTCTCCAGACAGAATGTAAACACCCTGAGGGCAAGACTTTCATTTTTGTCTCTGTATCCCCAGTGCCTAGCACAGAAATATCTGTTAATTGATTTGCCAATCTAAAAACTCCTATTTCCCTGGTCCTGGACACGCCAAAGCCTCAGCCTCCCTTCAGTTCTGGAAAGAAATTCTGCTGGGCATGATTTAGAGCCCAGAGGTCTGTGCCTCACTCTGAGCCTCAGTTTCTTCCTTTGTAAAAAGAGACCGTTGAACTTAACCTGGGGTCTGTGAATTTGTTTAGTTTTGTTTTGATTTTGATAATTATATTTCGATTCAACTGGCTTCTTTTGTGATCTTGTGTATTTTAAGCCTCTGAAAGCATTATTTTAAAGAGAGATACACTGGCTTCACCAGACTTCTCAAGGGGTCCACAACACAAAGGTAATGAGGTCCCACTCTAAGGTCCCTTCTGTTTTGACATTCTAGGATAGGATCAGCAATCCTGAATTTTTGTCTACTTCAGACAAGCTGGGTATAGACATTTTAACAAGGATAGTCTAGAAATCAGTTCAGGAACTTTATGCTTCTAACCCCTTATTGACAACCTAGGAAAGGATATTTAAAGCATGCTTTTAAAAGGTGAAGAATCTGCTGGTGAACCTCCCACCCCTTCTTGATATTTCAAAGAGTAACCTGTTACAATCACGATGCTCCCAGCATGCTAGCAAATCACCCTTCATCTTGTCCTTTCCTCAAGCTAACAGACATCCTAGATCCTTCCAGAGCCAGAATTCCCTCTATTTAGGCAGCTAGTTATGCTTGGGAAGAGATCATACCAAAAGCTCTGGAACTGCCCTGGCACTCCCCAACCCCCACCCCAAAGTCCATGTCTCAAATAACATGCATTTTATGAAGACCATCCATCACACTCCTTCCTCTTCCTCCTTAATCTATGAGGTCCAGATTTTGCCCTTGAGTGAATGATTTTACAATTACAAGAAACCTTTCTCAGACAGAAAGTTCAAGTCTCTGCAGAACTAATGATGGGATAATGGATAATACAGGTGTTCAGCACCCTGTCCTCGGGCTACCAGCCCCTCTGACCCAGACATCTTTTTCTGCCTGATCTTCACTGATGCCTCAATGTGGTACAATTCGAAGTGCGCTGGGATTGGGGTCGGAAAAAAACGAGTTCAGGTTCCAGCTCTGCCACTTACTAGTCCTGTGACCTTGGGCAAGTCTTAGCTTTGGTGAGCCTCGATTTCTTATCTGTAAAATGGGAGTAATACTGATAAAGAAGCCTGTGGGGTGGGTAGCGCAAAGACCAAATGAAATTCTGTAAGATGCTTTACCTAAATGTCAGATGTTATTACTTTTCTTCTGTAGAAATTGCAAGGAATGAATGAATGTTGACTTTGGAGTCTGAGGCCCCAAGTTCAAATCCCAAATCTTACTTACTGTTTCAGGCCCAGAGAACATAAGGCATTTGCCCAAGACGCAGCTCCTCGTGTGTAAAGTGAAGAGATGATTTCTAAGATCTTTTCCAGATCTAAATGGTATGATCTTATAAAAATACAAACCCCCAATAACTAGACACTAGAGACACACTAGAACTAAGGTTTCCAAACAGGATGATGAAGAAACCTGTTAAGACATATTAAACTAGGGGCAGCTAGGTGGCAGTAGATAAAGCACTGGCCTCCGGAGGACCTGAGTTCAAATTCAGCCTCAGACACTTGTCACTTACTAGCTGTGTGACTCTGGACAAGTCACTTAACCCTCATTGCCCCGCAAAATAAATAAATAAATTTTTGAAAAATTTTTGAAAAAGAGAGACATATTAATCTGATGGGAAGAAGGGAATGCCAGGGGAGAAGTCAAGGAATGGCTCACTGGATTTTAGAGAAAGACATACACACATATGTATATGGTATCTATGTATCTAGATATATACACATATATAGATATAAGCATAAACATGTAAACACACATATATGAAATCCCACACACTGGCTAGCTTTGTGACCCTGCACAGGTCACTTAACTTCTACCTGCCTCAGTTTCAACTATTAAATGAGAATAATAATAGCACCTACCTCCCAGCATTGTTGGAGGGATAAAAATGAGATAAAAATAAAGCACTTTGCAAACATTAAAGCATGATATAAATGCTAGCTAACTAGATCCACATGTATGTGGGTGTGTGCATATTATGTGTCTCTATATAGTATGTATAGAGTGTGTCTGTATCTATACCTAGGCATCTCTACACACATATGTATGTGTGTATTGTGTGTCTGCATGTATACCTGTATGGGGGGGGCGGGGCTTGTATGTATGTCCCCCATTAAACCACCTCTCCTTGAAGGCCCAGTGTTCCTTCCTCCCTTTCTTGCGCTTTCCCAGAAAGGTCACTAGTTTTTGAAGCACTAGAACATTACCAGCCCCTGCAATTAACCCATTCCACCTGCTCCATACAAAGAAATCTACCGCCAGGAGGGCTTAGCATTGCCCCCAGCAGACTCCACAGACTACTCGGGCTTGGTGCCTTCTTCCTTCCTTGGTGTGTCTATCTGAAGTGTGCTGTTTAATGAGGACCTCGAGCTGACCTCAGCTGACAAGCTCCAAGTTCTCCATGTAAACCGATCTGAAGCTATGCGGGGCAATTAGCAGAGAAGGAGTAATTACCTCTTCCAAGGACTCTGGACCTAGCCTGCACAAAGTCCCCCAGGGGCCCCACTGGGGTCCCAAATCTACACAGAGACATCTGTTTGCATCCGAGTTTGCCTCCCCAAGGAAGGACTCAATGCCCTTTCTGAGGGATGCCGGTACTTTGCTAGGTTTTCATTAAAGTGGGACTAAGGGGAAAGAGACAATTAGAGAAAAATCTCCAACTGCCTGCAAGACGTCCCCACCTGGCTTGTCCCACAGCACCTCAAACTTAGCCTGACTCATGCTGGGCTTGTCTTACCTCCAGTATTTGCTCCTACTCTTTCTGACTTCATTATTTCTGTGTCTCCTCTTCTGAAAGCCAGTCACCAAGTTGTGGTTCAACGTCTATATAGTCTCAGCTTCTTCTTAATCCCCGATCTCTCCACATTACCACCACTGGTCCTGCCACCCTCTCTACCCTAGATTCTCAAGGAACACTACTGGAGAATTTTCTTTCTTTATTCTCTCCTCCAATTCATGCTTTACATGGATGCCAGCCAGACAAGTCTTTCTATTGCACAGAATTAAATATTTTAAGCACTTTCCAATTCTTAAAATGCCATATTAGTGTGAGCTATTTTTATTGTTGTTCATCTGGCCAGAGGAGTTGCATTTTTTGGAGTTGCAAATGAATTTAGACACCGACTAGTCCAATCTCCTCGTTTTTATTTCTTTACAGATTAAGAAATTGGGCACCAGAAAGGTTAAAGTAATTTGTCAATGGTCACACAGGTAGTATGTGGCAGATTATGAGCTGAATACAGGTCTGACTTTCGATCAAACATTCTTCCTCCCAGACCACATCACCTGTCATGCATGTCATTTGTTTACTCAAAATCTTGCAATAGCCTACAGGATTCAAAGCCCTTCACATCATGGTGCCTCTACATTTCCCCCTCCTTTCCAACAGCTAAACTAAATGACTCACAATCCCACCTCCATGTCTTTGCTTCACCTTATTCTTATGTCTGAAATCTGCCCGACTGCTGGATTCTTACTCATTTTTAGGATCAACTGAATGAATGGAGGATGTTTAGCTCAGAGAAGGGCAAACCTAGATGAGCCAAGAGTCAGGAAAGCCATTTAGGCTTGTGTTGAGGAAAAACTTCCCAACAACTGGAGCTGCCCATCGGGAGCATGGGTGGCCATGGGAAGTGGTGGGCTCCCCCTCATTCCCAGTCTTTAAGCAGAGTCTGGATGACCTCGTGTCAGGTGTGGCTTGGTAGACAGAGATCCCTGGTCATAGTGCAAATATGTCCAAGGTGGGATCTGAGCCCATGTCTGTTCTAATATGAAGTCCAACCTTCATTCCGCTATACCACGGTGTCCCGCCTGAGAAATGTACTCTATGTAGATCACTCATCCTTCTCAAAGTAAATATAGCAGTTAAAATGGTACGACTCACGAACATTTTTTTTTCAAGAATCTAAAAATTAGTCCAATAAGTCACAGCATCGGCTGCCTGAGATTACCATTTTAAGCAGTGAATACTATACCCTAATACGATAACCATATGTGGTTAATGAAATCTTTATTCCCTCCTTCATGGTCTAATTCAGGTACCACCTTCTTTATGAAGCCTCCCCTAATCCTCCCCAAAGCAGCCTTAAAACATAGCAGGTGCTTAATAAACAGTTGTAAACAATTCAAAATAATTATTTTTTCTATTGGAAAACAATCTCTTCTAAGCCATTTCAAAACAGGCATCGGACTGCTGAATTAAATATGTTCTGCCAGATACCCTAATTTCCATTCACTCTCCTTTTCATAACTCATTTAGGTCAGTCATTTTTCTCCTATAATTCTCCCTTCCACTAGCCTTCTCAGAACCAACTTGGGGTGAGTTTTATTGATAAAGAGCTGGAAGAATGGAAGGCCACAGAATGGGGGGGGGAGGTAAATGAAGTGTCTTTCCCATCTTAGAAGACATCTGGGGCTTTGTCTTTTCAATCAGGCACAGAATGTCAGAACTAGAAGAAACCTTAGAGATGACCTAGTATAACTCCACCCCCACCCTGCTCACCTCCAGCCACCTCCTCCTTTTACAAAGGAAAAAACTATAGCCCAAGAGAGGAGATGATTTGCCCAAGGTCACACAGGGGTCAACGGTAGCAAAAGGACTAGACCCAAGACCTTCTGGCTCTAAATTCAGCACTCATCCCACTATCGACTCTGCATCCCGCCTCAGATCTCTGGAATCATCCTGGTTCCTCATCATGCCACCCTGGCTGCTTTGTGTCCCCTGCTCTGGGGTCTCTTTCCTCGGAGAAATTTGCTAAGTTCAGAAGACATCCATAGATAGAAGTGGAAATTCAGGAAACCTTCCTCTACTTTGGATTACACTTTACACTTTTCTTCTGCCTCGGGGGTCTCTAATCCTCTGGGGGTAGTCCCAGCCACCTGCAACTTCCAAGCTGATTAGTCACAAACACCTAGGTATCATTGGCAAATTGCGCCAATTCACCGTCCACTTCCTTCTCTAAACAATTAATACATTTAATAACTCTGACCCCAAGATAGAATCCGAAGGCACCTTCTATTAACCTCTCCCCACTAGCAGCAGCAGCAGCAGGCCTCTACTAGGATTCTACTGCTTCCTATCACTTAATTGTTTTTTAATCCACAACAAGGACTCCGCTCCACCCTGTGGTTTTATTCCCTCTTAATCTTTTATGAGGGACCTTATCAAAAGCTTTTAGAAAACACAAGTAAATGGTGCCCACTAGGTCATCTTTATTATTTTAGAAACTTTTTTCCCCAAAGAAATTACCTATTTTAATATTTTAATGAGTTTTCCAAAGATCATTCTCTTTTGCATGCTGGCGACTCCGAGCTACTTGGAAGGTGCCACACCACCTCGATCCTGGAAGAGTCTTATTCCATTTCCCCAGGAGAAAGGTCAGGATCTGGTACAATAACTCCCGGGATTTCCTAGGCTTCTAAGATCACAGCTGTCAACAGGACAGAGTTGATCCTGCTCCAACTTCCATACAATGGGGCCAATTATGCTTTCCCAATCCCAGCCCCTCCCCCTTCTCCCTTTTAAACACCATCCTAGCTCCCAGCCCACAGGTGTGGAATCCACCATCAGAATGGAGAACGTGAGCCCCTTCACAGTAGGGACTGCCTGTCTTTACTACCAGTATCCCAAGCATGGACTATGTGCTTGACAATTCCATCCTTCCTTCATTCTTTCACTCACCTAACCCCACGTGCACATGCACCCAAAATATTGGCTGCCAGTCACATAAGCTTTTTGGGGTGCCCATCATTAAGCAAAACAGATGCTCCAAGAACACCACATCTGATTGCTAACTTCATCATCTTCCCATGGGTAGGTGGGAGAGGGAATCTGCCAACCTCACAGCCGCCCCCTACCTGCAGGGAGCTTGGGCCAGCTTGTTGATATTTGGACACCATTTATTTTCCCTGGTAACACCTGTTTCATTGCTGCTATTATTTTTAATTAGCACTTTGCAGCAGACTCAGCCCTGAGCTCTGGGGCAGGTTTTTCTCCTGATGGAACAATTAAAGATGCACAAAGGGGGGTTTTCTGGTCCTCCAAAATGATTTTCTTGGCAGGTTTAAAGGTAAATAATCTAGTTAAATGGATATTCCTTGAAGAGATGCCTTCAGGCAAGGTTCAAACACTTCAGTGCTATTCTGGAATTCCTGTCTGATGTGATGTATTCAGGCCAAGTAAGATAGATGGTCAATAGAATCCAATGCTACCAACCTGAGAATTGTCAACCTTCATTTCATCTGACCAACATTTATCGAGCACCTACTATGTGCCAGGAACTACACATTATACCCCTTTCAACCTCTACTGGTCCTACTTGATACAATCATTCCAAACTGCCCCCCACAATATTTGTGAGATTACCATTACTAATTCACTTGGGGAAACCGAGAAAATAATTTCCCAACATCAGCTTAATATCATAGTACTGACATTAACAAGTTCAAAGAAAAAAGTAAACAAAATGAAGTAGACTCCTGATTAACATTCTATATCCTTGGGGTAATAATTTACCAGTACCATGTAAGCCAAAAAAGCACATCCATTAAAAGCTTGGATAATTTGACCACAATGGCTCCTGGAAAAGGCAAAGTTATTCTCCATTCTGAGTCCTGCTGCTCACATCTCAGGTATGAACTCCACTGGGAAACTGATGGAAACTGTAAGTCAGATTGCTCCATTCCAGGAAAGTAACATTTCCGATTTTTAGAAGATGGGGGAGGGGAAGGAGGTGAGTAAACAGGAAACCTGGAAAGCAATTGAGATGACTTTCAATCCAAAGAGGAATGAACACAAATGGCACCTCTCTCTTTATTAGATGCGCACACACTCTTTTCACACTTAAACATGGGGTTACCATCTCCTTCTCCCCAAATTCATCCCCCAAATCTTCCTGGGTTTATTGTTTCCTGCAAATACAAAAATCACGAAGGCTAGCCATAGTCATTCTCCTCAACCTGTCTCTGCAGCATTTGGCACTAATCAGCCTGCACCATGCCAACTCACTCACTACCTCTCCGGCTCCTTCCCCTACTGTCCTGCTAAATGTAGATATTCCCGAAGCTTCTGTCCTTGGACATCTTCTCTCTATGGACTCTCTTCTTTTGGGATCTCATTCATTTCCACAATTTCAACTATGATGGATTAGCTGATAAAAGTGCTGACCTTGGTTCCAATCACCCTCCTAATGCCTATGAACTGTGGGATACTGGACAGGTTATTTATTTATCTTCTGTTTCTTCATCTATAAAATGAAAAGAGTTCCACTGAATGTCTACTAACATCCTTTCTGTCTTGAAAACAATGATCCCTTATGAAGACAATTCCCAAATCAATCTATCTCCCCAGTTCCTAAAACTTTTCCAAGTTGCAGCACTGAATTTCCAACTGATTATCGTTTAGACATTTCCATGAATTTTCAGCTCCTCAGACTCCACCTGTTCCAAACTGAACTCAATCTTCCTCCCAAAAAACTTCCTCCTCTTCCATACTTTATTTATTTGAAGAGAATGACTACATAGCACCTCAAATAGCAAGCCCTCCCTCTCCTTCATCAGTCTCCAAGCTCAATGAATTTGGCTTCACTGTAATGAATAGCCCTTCTAGTAGTGGTCACCTCAAGCCATCCATGCCTTCTCATTCTGTGCAAAGCTTGCCTGTATCTTTACTGAGAAGGATGTTCGAGGGACCTTGAAGCCATTCCAATGACACCGTATTGGGTCCCAACAAAGCAGAAACTTATTCCTTCTACCATTACATCCTTTGCTGTTCATACAAGTCTTTGATGACACTCTTTCTGCTGTATCTACTACACAATTATTCCCTGTTCATAATATGTCATCTATTTCTCATACATCTCCCCATTGTTCTTTGAGGAACCCACAATTCCAATTCTTAAGAGAATGAACGTGTCTCCCCTGAAGCAGCCTGACGGTATCCCCTAAAGAGTGCTGGTGTAATAGGCTGTTGTTTCACAAAGAAACTCCAGGTTTTCAGAAGTACTGAGCAATGCTCCAAATGCAACCCAGCTCATTCTCCCCCTCTGCGATTTGGGGCCCAGTTCATTTTCCATCTGCTGTCTTTCCAAGACCTATCTACTGTTGGATCTGCTCTATAGGCTGGTCTTCCAACTGTATTCAGAGTCCAGACCCAAAAAAAAAAAAAAAAGATCCTTCACTTCCTTTTTCCTGTGTGGCTAGCACAGCCAAGTTTTTGAGTGATTATGGATGTCATTTAGGAAACTCTGCAATGTTCCAACATCATCTGCGGAAGAAATCATCAGAACTTCCCTATTTCACAGGGAATCCCTCCTCCATTTGCACCCTGCACAAGACATCTACCAGGACAGTGGCAAATTCCTTTGGCAAATGCACGGCTCCATGTTAAATGCCTCCCTGGGTATTAATAAAGAGGTCAAACAAAGTGTTCTGTTGTGTCTTTCAAGGAATTGTGTATGGTTCTAACACATGCAAGGAAGATACCCTGTGGGAAGAGAGCTTTTATGGCTGCTGTTCACTCTACTGAATCACGTTTGTTTTTTCTCTTATACTTAATAAGCACTAAGTACAGCAGGATCTCGTATTCTTTCCACCTTCCCTACCTCCTAAGTCAGCGTCACTCAAGAGTGTCTCCACTGTAAGCGGGGCTGCCATCTCCCTTCTTGGGCTATAGCAGTAGCCTAATTCGCCTCCTCTCCTCCAACCTGTTCTTATAACTCCTTCCAGACTAATCTTCCTCAAATCCAGTTCTAGTCATATCACTCCCCTACTCATAAACCCTCAGTGGTTTCCCACTATCTAGCAAATGAGGTCCAAACTCCTTAGCCAAGAATTCAAGATATGCCAAAATATGGCCAACCTGCCTTCCAAATGAATCAAGTATGGGAAGTGTTCAAGCCTTAAAGCCCTTCAGAAATGTCAGCTATTGTCAGTATTACCTTTCAAGTCTCATCTCCCACCAGGCCTCCTACACATTCCTTTTGTGTAAACAACACTAGATTGCTCAACTTCTAGTCTTCAAACACATTCTGTGCTTTCTTTCATAACAATTTCTCTGTCTGGAATGTTCTGCCCATACCTGCCTATTCTATAAGGCAGTATTCAAATGCTTCCTCATCCCTGACTCAACTCAACCACTCTCCTTCTAATGAATATGACACCTCATCCTTAGTACCTCTTAAAGTTAGTGCCCTCACCCTTTTTTTTTTTTTTGCCTTTCATTGTAATCAGCTGAATAAACCACCCAAGATCTGGCTAGCATGTACTTGGTCAAGAATCTCAACACCTTATTCAAAGGAGCTCCTAGACTGATTGGCTGAAAGATCTATTGATGGAGACACCCACCATTGCTCAAGAGTCATCAGATCCTCCTCTTCTCCATGACAAATGAATATGTCCTAGCAGGCTTCACTACATCCTCAAGTAACAGCATTTACAAAGTGCATTATGAGCATTATTTCATTATCATCTCCATTTTACAGATGAAGAAATTAAAGCCAAAAGAAGTGTATTGCAGCTTGTCCTTCCTTCTCAAAGAGGACCATGACATCAGGGTGATGGTGTAAATTGAAGTGAATTGGATCTAAGTGAGGCAGGGCTGTGCAAAATCACCAGCCTGTCTCTCTCTCCTACAGAGCCATCTGGGTCCAGTGGCAAGATATACATCAGGATGACTAGAGATGGATCCAGATGTTTAAGGCAATCGGAGTTAAGTGACTTGTCCAAGGTCACACAGCTAGTAAGTGTCTAAAGGTGAGATTTGACCTCAAGTCTTTCCAACTTCAGGGCTAGTGCTCTATCCACTGTGCCCACTAGGTGCCCCACATCACAGCTAGGAAGCAGCATCCACACCTCGGTCTTCCTGAATCCAAGGCCAGTCTTCTATCCATGGCAGCATGGTTCAAGAGAAGAAGGGATGTGGGGCAGGGCACAGAGCAGAAGCAGCAGCACTAGGCTACATCTCAGCTCTAGGTGAAAATGGTATGAACTTTCCCTTTGGTGCAGTAGCATTAAGAATTTTTTTTAACATTTCCTGGACCATTAGGTACCCTATCCATTAAAAATGATTGAATTATCTGAGTGCAAGGAATGTTCTCTCCTCAAAACAAGATGACCACCAGGAAGAGTGGTCATTTATCTCTGCCACAGACCAGACTGCTGTCTGGTGGCACCGTGTAGAAAACATGGACCTGAAATCAGAAAGATGAATTCCAATCCGGTCTCAGACACTTATACTAGCTATGTGACCCTAGACAAGTCACTCAAACCATCTGCCTCAGTTTTCTTATCTGCAAAATGGGGATAATAATAGCACCTCCCTCCCAAGGTTAATGTGAGGATCAAATGAGATAACACTTGTAAAGGGTTTTGCAAAACTTAAAATGTCATGTAGATGCTAGTTGTTGTTATTATTACTATTATTATTTTCGTAATTGCCATCATTATTAACCACTTCTAAGTCTTTATGAGGCAGATAACTCGAGTAAACAAGAAAGAAAGCATGAAGCAAACAGTTAAAAATCTTTTAAAAGTGTGTGGAAATTGGCATAACCTTTTTATGCACATGAAGGCTGAGCCCTTCATGAAATGTGAACCCCGGTAATAGTGTAAGGTGACAGTTGTTAATCTGGTAAATCTAGGCTGCCACATGCTAAAGAGAGTTTCTGGCCATGGAGAGTTAAGTTTACCTTCCTGATAATAATCAGCCAAATACAGACTGGTTTGACCAGTACCCTGAGTACAGGATCAGAGCAAAGAAAAAAGAAGAAAAAAAAAAGGTGGTGGAAAGAAGCTTAAGGTCAATCTGGTTTTGCTAACACTCTAGATATCACTACTGGCAACTAGTATGATAACCCCACTACATGCTTGGCTGGTAGAAGCAAAGGGGGGTTGTATTACCAAATCAAGGCTCCTACCCCATTGTGGGGGACCTCTCAGGGGCATCCCTACAGCTGGATTACTGCTCATAGTGAAGAGCAAAAGAAGCCCACCTGAATAAGACACTTATGCCATGATATCTCAAAGACAATTATGCCACACAGCTGTTCTTGCTCTTAAGAGTGAGATAAGAAGCAGTCTCACTTACCACGACTGAAAGTTAAGGTCTACTACTACATACTGACCATTACTTTCCGAAGATCCAAAGGTTTGTTTGAGCAATCGCTGGCTTCCCTCAAAACCTCTCCAAGTTGAGCAATACAGTTATTTCCTCCCTTCAAGACTCCAGTTGTTGAGTAAGAGCTTTTTCCTCTGGGCTTCCTCTAATGAGGTCTGTGGTCATTCACCTCATCTCTGCACATACAACAAATATGACCATAAGGTAAGGAGACTGACTTGAGTGAGCCATGAGAAAAAAACTGACTTCGTGGTAAGACTGTGCACACAGTAGGACTCCCTACGGACCCACATGCCCATACCACCCAACTCCACTGCTGTTCCCGTTAGAGATTAGAGTACCTTCCATTTCTTAGCATCTGAGAGAAGATGAAACAAAAATGACTGTGGTATAATCTAAATAAGGGGGAAAAGAACACCAAGATTGGCACCAAGAAAAAGAAAGACAAATACAGATCTCAGCTTTGTGAGATACTCTTCGGGATGCTCTTCCAACTCTGACAGCCAACACCAATATGGTTCTTACAACAGAATGACTGTAATCTCCTTGAGGACAGGAACTATGTCATTTCTGCATCTGCCTCTAGACTGCCTAACTCATTTCATGGCGCACACCAGGTACTGAAGAAATGCTTGTTGGGTGAATGCCCACTCTTAAGCGACTGCTTTCCTTATTGTTTTTTGGTTTTAACTCTGACCAGGAAGTAAAACACTCTTCTGATTTGTCCTCAATGAGTGGAGAAGAAATGGATGATGCCAGAGACTTTTACAAAACTCCCTTCTCAGAAAAAGCCTCCCCATGACATTTGAAATTACCCGAGTCATTGCTACAATCAATGGGGAATTCATTGACTAGGAGTGACATTTATAGATTTTTAAAGGAATCATCTGTTCAGTCAGGACTTGATGGGTGTCCTTTTGTTCTATCAGACTCTCACAATTTCTTAAAATCCTTACAAATCCCTTTTCCTACGGGATGACGCCTAACTTGAAAATTCAAGAACTTTACAATGATATCAATCAATGGCACTGATATGTTTTCTCAGATGAGAGGTTACAGCTTTATTCAATCTCAAATACGCTAGAAAGAACCTTATGCTTAATCATTACTGGCCTAGTAACTAATTACAAAATGTGTTTGAGAGATACTCCCTGATACTTACCGGCAAAGAGCACATAATAAGATTTCATCTCTTAGACCACTGGGGTGGGGGGCTGGGATGGAGAGGTAAGGGATTTTCTGAGAGAAAAAAAAAACACAACAAAGTTCGTTCAAGAAGAAGCTTTTACGAGCAGAATGGAGAGAATGAGAGGGAGGAGCCAAATGGACGACTTTGATGGCCATCACCCAAAGGTAGCTCCTCCCCATCAGGGCAAACTTGCTCTACAACCCAATAGCCCCATCCTTCCGGACACCGACGAGCATGCTTTCTTCTACGGCAAAGGAGCACTATGTGGTTCAGCCTGCATGAGAACATTTAGCATTAGTTTCCCTTTAAAACTAACATTATACCTAATGCCAGGGGCAGTGGGGAGTCGAAAGCAAACCCACCAGACATATAAATCAAAGCAGCGGCTTCTGAATTAGCCCATCTCCCTCATGCAGTATTTAAATATTTACTTCATTCTCTCTTCCCTACACTTAGATTGTCTCTATCCAAGAGAGTATCAGAATTAGCCTAGAAAGCGGCGCTGGGACACTAAAGGATTTCACAGGCCAAATCAATCCAGATTCGACTCTTAACAGCGGTACAACCAGGGGGAAAGGGAAACATAGAAAACAGTTAATTCTTGGCTTGTTGTTTTGGCTTCAGGCAAGGGAAGGTGTACACACTGCTTTGGAGGGAGAGATTGGAACATGCTGAGGCTGGGCCCTGTTCCAAGAGCCCCAAGGGGGACAGTGCTGGCTCCTAAATCTGGAAACTCAGAAGGCTCTTCTCCAACAGGTAGAAGATTTGCCCGACTAAATGACTTTGGGCAGGGGGAGAAAGAAAAAAGAAGTTGGGGGGTGGGGGTGGAACTTCTGTCAACACTGGTCTCGGGATCCTTCCACTTATCCAGTGTCCTGCTGCCTGAACCCAAGGGAATGGGGTTAGAGGAAGAAGAGAGGGGAGGGCATTGAGGAAAGGGAGAAGGCTCCTCAGAGAGCTGATGGGTGTGAGGAATGAGTATTAATTAAAAAGTCATCCTGAAACAATGGTCTTTTCATATGTTGAGGCTGCTCTACACAAAGCTGAGCTTGTTCTAGTGGGAGGGTTCAGTATTAACTTCTTTTTTTCCCCCAACCATTTCCTAGTGTCGTGGCAACTTTGGGCATCAGGGCCTATTCAGGGCCATAACCACTGGCCAGCCAGGGGATCCTCCCAGGATATCTGCTAGACTTGGTAAGGAACTGGATTCAGAGACGAAGGCACAAGGGAAACTTCTCTCTGTGACCCAAAGTCCAGGAGTTACAGAAGCCCTGGGTGCTCCTCTGAATCGTTCCCTACCCACGGCCACTAGACGTGGGACTGCTCATCAAACAGACATTTCCTTCTTAAAAGTGCCCCCCTCCCCAGTTGCCACACCCCAACAGACAAGGCCAGCGGTCATGTGCCTATAAAGCCTACAAAGAGATGCTCTAACAAGGAACAGAGAAAGCTATTAAAAGCTATTACTGAGAGTCCAATCATAGCACACAAACTAACTCCCTTTAACTTGGGACAATTGAATCCAATGCATCTTTACTACACAGTTACTAAAGGCAGAGCACTATCCACACTAGGCACTGGAAAACTATTTTTTTTAATGTCCCCCTGCCCCATTCCAAGGACTAGGAGGGTAAGGGGAGAAACAGAAATTGTATAAATGTAAATAGAAGTGATAATTAAAGTCACGCTAATGAATTAGATTACCAAAGGAGAGACTATAGAGAAGAGGGTCGGAAGAGGATGAGAATTCAGAAAATGAGATAAAGAAAGAATGACTGGACAGTTGGGAGCAAAGACATGAAAGTGCAACCCTTCCATTTCACAGATGAGAATATGGAGGCCTGGAGGGGTTAAATGATTTGTTCAAGGTCAAACAGCTACTCAGTAGCAGAATCTAGGGAGAACACAAGTCCCCTGAAAAAGTTTCACTCCAGCACCACCTCCTCCTTCTTCACAGCTGTCCACATACCCTACTTCCTGAAATAATTCTGAATTAACTTTATTTGTGCTTTGCATGTATTCATCAAAGCTTCTATTGTATCTTCCCAGGAAAATGTAAGTTCCTTGAGGGCTGGGATTATTTTATTTGGGTCTTTTTGTCCCTAGTGCCGAGCACAGTATCTGACACTTAGTAGGCATGTAATGAAATGTTAGTAGAATTGAATATTCAGACTCCTACTCTTGGCAATTAGTGACAGCAGAGGACAATTCAATCCATCAGCCCTCCACTTGAACACTCAAAGGGTTAAGGAGTTGCTATAGCCCATTTCCTTGTTCCTTTCTCCCTCATCCTATAACCTGCTAAGACGGTGATGTGCCAGAGGTCATTTTAAAAACTTCAACTCCGACACTGACACCGGCTGTGCTTAATTATGCGGTTCAGCATCATTCAATGTATTTACTTTGAAATTCAATGACACTCTATAGACCATACACCAGTTTCCATGAAGGGAGCTAAATTCTGCAGAGAACATAACTATATCTACAGGAGCACCTCCACAATCCCTATACATCACTGATTAAAATTTCCATTACTTTTTTTTTCAAACATACATACCTTCAGCACTTACAGTAAATATCATAAATAATTAAAACTAAGTAACCTAAGTACATTTTGTGAAGTACTACCCTTGATTTTTTTTTTAAACTGGGCTCTCAATAACTTGCAAGATTCAATAATCTACAAAAGATTTCCAGACACTGGTGTAAACAGTGGCATTCAATTGGGTGATTACCTTCCCTAATATTTCTGATATTAAGTACTTTATGAAAGACAAACACATTCCCAGAAGAACAAAAGGAGACCCTTGTCAGGAACAAACATTCCTTTTACCAACAAATTTATTGCTCCTGGAGCAGACTTGGTGCTGTGGGCAGGGGGTTCTCACTATGTTTCATTGAATCATGACGGAAAAGTTATCTATAAAGTAAAAACTTTTATTTATATGTGTGTGTATGTATGTGTGTATATGTGTGTGTGTGTGTGTGTGTGTGTGTGTACATTAATTTCCCATTGACTTTCACTAGAAAATGGACAGCTTGCTTTTCAAGGGAAAAGTGCGGCTCCCTTACACACACAAATACGGTATTAGAGAGAGAAGGCGGCCCAGATAAATTGATGGGTCACAAAAACAGTGAGGGGGTCTCTCCAGGAACTGAAAGTTAACAACAAAAGGGCTTTTAAAAAAGCAGCATTAAAGGGGGTTTCCACCAGGCTCCAAACTAAAACTCTGAAAACTAATGTTCTAAGTAGTCGGGTAGGGAAGAGGACATATAGAAAAATACAACTCCCAAGAATTATAACTTCCCCATTCCCTTTCTGTCTCCTACAGAACTGAGTCTATTTTGGGAGGGGCTCTTTTGTAAGAGCACAAGCCTCTAACTCCCAAGGTGCATTTCAGTCTCCAACCAATGCTCCTTGCCCCTGAGCATTCAGGGTCAATTCTTCTCCCAGATATATCTTCCTCCCCTGTATTTTATGAAGTACAATTAAAATTCCATATAAATCCCGTCTTCAGTCTGCATATAACAAACCTCTCCCTGCTTTTTAACATCTACAATAGGAAATCCCATAGAAAGTGGATATATCATGTGAAAGGAAAGTTAAACTTCTTACACAGCAGACATAGGATATTAGAACAGAAAGAGATTTTGGGGATGACCGTATAGATCAAAGTTTCTTCAATTGTGGGTCGAGACCCCATAGAGGGTCGAGTAACTGAATATGGGGATTGTGAAAAACTTGGCAACAGTAAAAGATTATGTACAACCATTTTATATACCTATATACCCAGGGTCACATAAAAATTTCTCTGGTGAAAAAGAGGTCATGAGAGGGAAAAATTTAAGGAGCTCTGGCACAGATGAAGAAACTGAGGACAAGATCAATGAAGGGGCTTATCAGAAGGCCATACAGCCAGTGGGTAGGGAAGAGCTAGGCCCAGAACTGAGCCTCTTTTAAGTCCCAGGCCAGCACTCACACCAACTCCCCAGGTGCCATGCCACAGTCTGGAACTGCAAACATTATCTATGCATGGGATCTTGGGGATGTTATTAATGACATATTATTATTATTTAATGGATGATCCATAAAAGAGCACATTGATCAAGGAAAGTATATTGTCCTAAATCTAGGTGGCAATATCAAATGACAAATGAGATAATGTATGTAAAGCACTCTGCAAACTATATAAATGTCAGCTATTATCACGCTGAAAAGTCTAACATTTCAAACAAAATATCTATAGGTATCATCATCAATTCAGGGATACAGAAAAAGCCACAAAATTTACAGTGACCAGCTCATCTTTTACTTCCAGAACTTGACTGGCACCAAAGCTTGCCAAGGATGGCATGGGATATAGAGCTCTTGGTTTAGGACCTAGGTTTGCATGCATGCTTTACCACTTAGTCTAGATGCGTCTTTAAACAAATCAATTCAGCTCTCTGGAACTCAGTTTCCTTCCTTAGCTACAAAATGAAGGGGCTGAACCAGAGAGCCTCTAAAGTAAACCTTCCCAGCTCTGAATTTATGATGCTAAAATTAAACCCAGGTGTCAACAGACCAAAGGCTTCACTTGGTATTTACAGTTACAAATACAGCATAAGCTGGCATTCCAGAGATAGTCTTTTAAACTATTAATTTTAATTTTTTTATTTTTTAAAACATTCTTTTAAATTCTTTTGATCCCTACAGAGCAAGGGATGGTTAACTTTTTTTGTACATCACGAATCTCTTGGGGAGTCTGGTGAAGCCTCTGGACTCCTCATCAGAATACTGTCTGTTGCCCTCATTCCTAACTGAAGGAAATGCTAAGTTTTAGTTAGAGGTTATCGAAAATAAAAATGTGACATTTCCCCCAAAATTCATAAACTGCCCTAAAATCTAACCACAGACTCCTTGGGGGTCTGTGGAACTCAGGCTAAGCACCTCTACCAAAGAAACTCACCGCTGGAAACAAGCTCCTTGGGCCGGTCAATCACACTTACCATCACAACACTACACCTCACATTTAATTTCTGTTTTTGTTGTTCTATTTTTTTGTATATAGTAATACAATTTGACACAATATATTTCCAAAACACCTTGAGCAGAACCAAGAGAACAATGTACACAGTATCATCAACATTATGTGTTGATCAACTGTGATAGACTTGATTCTTCTCAGTAATACAAGATAGTTCCAAAGGACTCATGATGGAAAATGCTCTCCAAATCCAGAAAAAAAAAAAAAAGAACTATGGAATATGGATGCATATTGAACCATACTATTTCTTTTGTTTTTGGTGCTGTTGGTTTTTTGTTGTTGTTGTTGTTGAGGTTTTTCCTTTTTGCTCTGATTCTTCTCTTATAACATGACTAATGCAGAACCATGTTTAATGTTATTGTACATATATAACCTATATCAGATTACTTGCTGTCTTGGGGAGTGGGGGAGAGAGGGGGAAAATTTTGAAACTAGAAATCTTATAAAAACAATGTTGGGGGCAGCTAGGTGGCGCAGTGGATAGAGCACCGGCCCTGGAGTCAGGAGTACCTGAGTTCAAATCCGGCCTCAGACACTTAACACTTACTAGCTGTGTGACCCTGGGCAAGTCACTTAACCCCAATTGCCTCACTAAAAAAAAAAAAAGTTGAAAACTATCTCTACATGTAACTGGAAAATAATAAAATATTTTTATAATAAAAAAAAAATAACTGCTCAAGATCAAGCATGATTCCAGAAGACCCTGATTTAAGATTGCTACCTGCCTCCTGACAAAGGGGTGAAGAGACTAAATAGACAGAAAATGAGGCACCCACTTTTCGACAAGGCTCATTAGGGAATTTAAATACCTCATAGTTGAAAAAAATTAATTTACAAATTATGGTCCATATAAAAGGTAATAGAATATTATTGTAACAAAAAGACAGAAAGGATGATTTCAGAGAAACTTGGGAAGAGCTTTATGAACTGTTGCAGGGTGAAGTGAGTAGAACACAGAGAATAATTGATAACAATAATTACACTACAGAAGATAAACAACTAGGAAAGACTTCTGAACTCTGAACAATGAAATGACAAATCACAGCCCCCATAGACAGATGGCCACCCCACGAACTCAAGGTATAGAATGAAACGTAAAAATGTCAGATATGACTAACTGGGGATCTTTTTATGCTTGACTCTGCCTATCTGATAAAAGAGGTTTATTTTTCAATTAAAAGAAGACTATGACAGAGAGCTAGCCTTGAAACCAGGAAGGCCTGGGTTTCAGCCCCACCACTGACATGGCTAGCAGTATGGCCCTTGGCAAGTCACTGACTTTGGCAACTCTGAAATCTGAAGTGGTAGAGAAAAGTGCCACCTGTGGTGGTAGAGGGCATTTCCTTACAGGAGAGATTCTCTGTACCAATGAAAGCACAAGTCCAGTCCCCATGCCAATCCTCTAAACCCAGATTTTAAAAATTAAAGTCCCTCCACCTCCAAAACCAATTCTTTACCATTAATAGAAAGAATGGATGTTTCCTCTACCCTCAGAAGTATGGTAGCCCACCAAAATACTTTGTATTCACCAGGAGCTGAGAGCATCATCATTTTGACTATGTACATTGTTACCACAACTGTGTGTGCTGTTTTCTTCTCACATGTCCCTTGAAGGGAGAGGCAGAAGAGACTGTCAGAACCTGATGGAAGGCAAATTCTGACCCAGGACAGTGAAGCAGTACCAAGAAAGCTGAAGTTTTGGAAAATAACCCCTGCAACATGTACCAACTGGGCAAGAATGGACAGAACTCAAGAATCCAGGTTTTTCCAGTATCAAATTCCTGAAATTTGCAGGAACACTGCTTACCTAAAAAGAGGAAAAACGAAGGAAGGAAGGAAGGAAGGAAGGAAGGAAGGAAGGAAGGAAGGAAGGAAGGAAGGAAGGAAGGAAGGAAGGAAGGAAGGAGGGAAGGAGGGAAGGAGGGAAGGAGGGAAGGAGGGAAGGAGGGAAGGAGGGAAGGAGGGAAGGAGGGAAGGAGGGAAGGAGGGAAGGAGGGAAGGAGGGAAGGAGGGAAGGAGGGAAGGAAGGAAGGAAGGAAGGAAGGAAGGAAGGAAGGAAGGAAGGAAGGAAGGAAGGAAGGAAGGAAGGAAGGAAGGAAGGAAGGAAGGAAGGAAGGAAGGAAGGAAGGAAGGAGGGAAGGAGGGAGGGAGGGAGGGAGGGAGGGAGGGAGGGAGGGAGGGAGGGAGGGAGGGAGGGAGGGAAGGGAGGGAGGGAGGGAGGGAAGGGAGGGAAGGGAGGGAGAGGGAGAAGAGTATATGACTTGTTTCCCATTATTTGCACACTAGGTGAAGGGAAGTTCTCAAAGTAGAAATCAAACAGTTCAGCTGCATTAATCCCTTATTGTTGGGGGCAGCAATTAATAGTATAATCCACATTTAAGAGACATTAAACCCAAAAGGCAGCATTACCAAAGAAGTGAGCAGAGCTCCAGGGCAGAACCTTCCCTGCTGACCCTTATGGTCCATGTCACCCCCTCCCAACCTGCTGGTTGTCAGCAGGGCAGATTTCTGGCCTGTGATCTACCAGCTCCCTCCTCCAAAAGATGACGTATCTCTCTCACCTACACCTATCTGTCTCTCTCCTACCCCACTCAGCTCAAGGAGCACTTCCTAGCAATCCAGGGCTGGTCCAAATCACTGCTGGGCAGCAGCTTCCACTCTTATAGACACTCATCTGTTTTCAGTGCCTAGAAAACATTTTAATACATCTTACACCAGAAGGTACAGAAGCATTTTGCAAATCTGAGAGGAAGAAAGAATCTATACAGATAAAACACTTTAGGGGATGAATTCCCACCAAATTCTTCAAGGCTCCAAGATTTAAGCACAGAGAACAGCCAGCTTCCCTCAGCGGTCCCTCCCCCTCCCCCCCCCCTCCAGCCTTTAGGAAAGGCATAGAGATACAGCTACAGAAAAGGCATCATCTGGTGGACAACCCAAGCAGAATTCAATTCTCCCACCCTAACAATGAGAAGCCATAAAACAGTTTTGTTGGCATTAGTCAAGTGTTTTTCACCAATGCTAATGAATAATTCACCTGACTCTAGAGCTAGTCAAATCAAACAATTTTCACCAGGGACTAGAAACAAAGTGTTGACCACCCTACATATTCAAGGTTTATTTTTCCATCCCCAGTACTGAAATTTTATCACATATATGAACCATGTCATCGACCATAAAACATAAAGAGAAATGAAAGCCGAATATAACATCCCATTAAAAACAAAAGAGAGGGGCCGCTAGGTGGTGCAGTGGATAGAGCACCAGCCCTGGATTCAGGAGGACCTGAGTTCAAATCCAGCCTCAGACACTTAACACTTACTAGCTGTGTGACCCTGGGCAAGTCACTTAACCCTAATTGCCTCACTAAAAAATTAAAAAAATTTTTTTTTTTAAAAAGAGAAAACTTGATAGAAACAAAAGAATAGCACAAGGCAAAAGGCTGAACCCCTTAACTGTAGCTCCAGAGCTAGAAGGGACAACCTAGTCCCACCTCTGTTCATTTCATAGATGGGGGAGGGAGTTGAGGCTTCCCTGGGAGTGAAGAGTGACTTGCTTAACATCTTGCAGGTTGTAATAGAGCTGGGAACTCTAAACCCAAACTGTACTTTCCATACTGCACTATGCTGTGCAAAGGAGAGGCAAGATCAGTTCTGTGTACTACAGATGTTGCTTTGGAAGCAGAATGGATATGACAAAGAGGAGACAGAGGCAGGGAGACTTACTTAGGAGGCCAAAATGATAGGGCCTGAACTAGGCTAGCAGAAACAGTGGCCAATAACAGTTTAATTGTTCAACAGTGAAGGCCTAGGTTTATACTCCCACTGGTGTGAGTCGAGGTCACAAAACTGGATCCTGCCCAAAGAGAATGATGTTTTGAATGGTAAAAATATTTTCCTCAACCCAACTGGTTTTCACATAAAAAGGCATTTTTGGTGAATTTCCATAATGGGATGAGATAGAAAGGAAGACAATTTGTGGAGATGGTGTAAGGGGAATTCCTGCTCAGGCTCCAGTCCCTCCCAACCCAGAGATTCTGAGATTCCTGAACCTCACGGGCTAAGAGCTTCCTCAAACAACCAGTGTTATTATTTGCTGTTCAGTCATTTTTCAGTCCAGTCTGACTCTTTGTAATCCATTTGGGGTTTCCTTGGCAAAGACACTGGAGTGGTTTACCATTTCCTTCTTCAGCTCATTTTACAGGTAAGGAAACTGAGGTGAACAGGGTTAAGGGGCTTGCCCAGGGTCACACAAATACTAAGTGTCTGAGGCCATATTTGAATTCAGGAAGAGGAGTCTTCCTGACTCCAGGCTGGGTTTATGCACTGCAGTGCCACCCAGCTGTCCACTCTACCAGTAGTAAGTATAAGCTGCTAATACTATTATGCAGGTTGCAGTAGGTTTGTTATCAATTTAAATTTAAGTGGACACTTCCTCACTTCCCTATTTAACTATTTCATTTACAGGAGGGCAGTGTAACCAGAATAAAGCCCTGTTCTCAATTATCAGGAGACCTACCTTCTACTGCCACAATCCTACCTGAGGCAAACAGGGTTAAGGGACTTGCCTAGGGTCACACAGCTAGTATAGGAGTTGAACTCAGGCCTTCCTAACTCGAAGCCCAGCACTCTGGGTCCATGATATCATACATACTGGCTTTTTTTGTTTTGTTTTTGTGGGGGGCAATGGGGGTTAAGTGACTTGCCCAAGGTCACACAGCTAGTAAGTGTCAAGTGTCTGAGGCCACATTTGAACTCAGGTCCTCCTGAATCCAGGGCCGGTGCTTTATCCACTATGCCACCTAGCTGCCCCTGATGGCATACATACTGAAACATCAATGGGAACTCAGGGAAGTCTTTACACTCAACACTAAATGATCCAAAAGACAACAACAACCAAAAAGAGGAGTTGTATGAGCAAATACCCCTTCTCTCCTACAAACAGATTCATTAGGCTGCTATCAAAGTCCCCAGATGATGCTTTCCCCAATTTCCAACTCATTTGTACTTTCTTGCCTCCTGCTAAAATATTTTATAAGGCAGCTAGATGGAATCAGGAAGACTCATCCTCATGAATTCAAATCCTGGCCTCAGACACTTCCTAGCTGTGTGACCCTGCGCAAGTCACTGAACCCTGTTTGCCTGTTTCCTCCTCTGTCAAATGAGCTGGAGAAAGAAATGGCAAACCCCTCCATTCTCTGCCAGGAAAACCCCATGTGGGGTCATGAAGAGTTGGACATGATTGAACAACAACAAAAACTATTTTATAAATCAGCATGGTCCAGACAACCTCCTTCTAACAGAGCTTTGATTTCCCCTTTCACAGGGGCAGTTTCATCATTCACTTCAAAGATTTATTTCTGTCAAGAGTAAGGTATATAGGGTTGTTACTCCTGAAAAACACAACAAAAAAACAAAATTCACACATTTCCAAAAGGTGACCCTACACTAATTTTGGCAAACCCAATCCATATTTGAACACCAGAACTCATTCTATTTTCAAGGGAACATGATTTGGAAAAAAGTCTGGAGGACC
Source organism: Dromiciops gliroides (assembly GCF_019393635.1). Lineage (NCBI taxonomy): Eukaryota > Metazoa > Chordata > Mammalia > Microbiotheria > Microbiotheriidae > Dromiciops > Dromiciops gliroides. The sequence continues at coordinate 653,325,838 of NC_057862.1, read as the reverse complement.
TGCACCAGCTCCCTCCAAGAGGCTCGGGCTTGGATGTGTTTAAATCCATGTTTGATGATCCCTTGGGCACTAAGTGGAGTTACACAGTTAGTATGAAAAGTGAAACATCATTTCCCAGTTTCAAAAAATAACAATCACCTAGATTCCCTAACAAGACTTCATCTGAACAGAAATTGGGAGAAACCCTTCTTGAGGTGTTGGGAAGAATGCCCAGTGAATATTGTCCTTCCAGAAAGAATGGGAAAAGCAAGGAACAGGCCAAAGGTAAAGAGCACCCAGGCACATCACCTCCATTTTATCTTGGAGGAAATACTAAACTCCAGGTCTTAAATTGGATAACCCATACCAGCAGGAATGAAGCCAAAACCAAAGCCAGCTTTCTGACCCAGCACTGGTGGGAAGAATTACAACAGTCCAGGTCAGCTCACAGACCTGGAAAACCCAAGCCACTGCACCCAGGGTTACTAGAAGACAAAGAGGGCAGGAGAGATCTGAAAGGCAGTGGCATCCTGCCCACCTTTGTGGTAGCCCCAGGCCATGAGTCTCTCCAATCTCTGCAGCACCTGAGAACGGGTAATCCAGGCTGCCAACCACATCAGAAGCTGGCTGCCCGCCTGCTCAAGTTTCCTAACACCTTGGGAGTGCTCAGCTTTCCAGGACGAGATTCCTTACACGGATCCAACAGAACTGACGGAGGTAAGGAAAAGAAATGAGGGGCGCTGGCAGAGAAGTGCATCTCACCTGCACCAGAGAGATCAACACAAAACCGACTGGACATGCTATGTTTATCCTGCCATGGTACAATTAAAACTGTCTTCTGATTTCCATGTACCTATTTGCTGAGGTTCTCAGCATGTGGTCTCGGGACTCCTCCCTTTCAGGGGGTCTGCTTTGTCAAAGCTCTTTTCACAGTAACACAAAGACATTTTCGTTTCTAATGTGGTCACTAGACAGATACAACCCACATTAAAGCACATTGGGAGGGAGGATTGAAATGATTTTCAAGAGTGTTTAGGGATCCTGAGACCAAGAACTACTGTGCTAAGGTAGAACAGCAGGCTTTTTACATGTCCCACTCCTCCTTACACCAATGCCCCTTTGAAAGATCAAGTCATGACATACTTCTACTTCCTATCCTGCTCCACTGGGTTTCCCTAGTTTTCTACATATACCACTCCCCACCCCCACTCCCAGTTTCATGAATCTGTCACACTTGCCTCATTTAACTTTTTGCTTTTGTGTTCACAGAACACTCCCTATTTGAGCCTCTTTCAGTCCTGTCTGACTCATTCTAACCCTATTTGGGGTTTTCTTGGCAAAGATGCTGGAGTGGTTTGCCATTTCCTTCTCTAGCTCATTTTACAGGTGAGGAAACTGAGGCAACTGCCACACAGCTAGAAAGTGTCTGAGGCCAAATTTGAACTCAGGAAGACCAGTCTTCCTGATTCCCGGTCCTGTCTGTCCACTGCGCCACCTAGCTGCCCTACGTTTCCTATAAACAGGGTCAAAAACTGTAATGGGCATTCTCTGCACCAGAGTTCTGATCCTTTTTTCCAGGAGTGGGATGTTTCCCGCTCAACCAAAAAATACATCTTCGAACACAAGAGCCAGAGAAAAAGTGGCTGTTGGGAAGAAAAGAATTCCTTTTTGCTCTAGCTCACATTCTGCTTCTAATTTTCCCAGGCTAGCCATTATCCAACTGTTGCTTCTTCCTGCTTTCCACCAAAATGATTCCGTACCAAACTTCGTCCTTATCTCATGAGTAATTTATGGTTTCATCTTAAAGCTCTTAAACACTGGGAACACCGACAATTTTCCTCTCTTTTGTGTGAATTTTCATTTCTGTTTACTCTGTCATCCATATGTGAACTATGTACTTGCCTCTTTCCTGTCACAGGTGTGGGAATATGCCTTAAGAGAGGCAGCGTGATTTAGAGTGGACACAACAATCTGCCCAGAAGAAGACCTGGGTTCCAATCATGCCTCTTGGCCTACACTGGCTGTGAGACCTTGGCCAAATCACCTAATCTCTCAGTGCCCTGGGACAGTAGCCAGATTTATATTAGCATTTATAGTACCCATCTGGGAGTACACCTACACCAAGAAAATCAGAGAGCTAGCCCGAAAAGGTGGGGGGGGGGGGCAGGCAGGGAAAGAGAAAATATATTAAGTCAAGATTACTCTAATACTTTTTGAGGCTGACCTTGGTAACCTGATGTAAGACCGTCTAGCACACTAGATTCCAGTCCATATTGTCACCTTAAGTGCCTTCTCTTCCTTTTCTGAGAGACACTATCTAGATATCACTGGCTTCGTTTCCATTTCTTTAAAAAGGAAGGAAGGGCAAGAGGAGGAGGAGAGGAGAGGAGAGGAGAGGAGAGGAGAGGAGAGGAGAGGAGAGGAGAGGAGAGGAGAGGAGAGGAGAGGAGAGGAGAGGAGAGGAGAGGAGAGGAGAGGAGAGGAGAGGAGAGGAGAGGAGAGGAGAGGAGAGGAGAGGAGAGGAGAGGAGAGGAGAGGAGAGGAGAAAGAAAATTTAAATAAGCAATTACATTTTCCTTCGACTAGTGGTATATGTAGAAAACATTTTCTCAAGAGTCTAGAATATCTTCTATACTTGCTTTCTCGGGTTTTGCCATATCTTCATCACAGGAAATCAAAATTGGTCCTCCCTTTAATAAATGTTCAGTTGAGGCTCTTGATTCTAAACACTAAATGAACGAAACCAGAACATTCCTCACCAGGATTCATAGAAGGCCTCTCAATGATCATTTGAAGCTTGTTCTCAAAGAGCCAACTGGAAAAGAAACCAAAGTCCAGTGTGCTAAGGCCAAGGAGGTCTAGTTAAAGGTTTCTAGCTTTGGTAGGACTCTGGCCCAGCTAGCTTTCTAAGAACAGGCTCCTTTTAAGAACACGAGCCTAACTAACCCTTGTACAAATCTATTTCCTCAGGTGCATCAATTCGAGAGTTCTTGTAGATCTGATTGGCTAATGTACGACCACAACAGGGGGAGGGAGAGAATCGTGTTTCTCCTAATCCTACCTCATGTAAGAATTATGCTGAAGAACTCTTGTGTGGCTTTACAAAACCATCACAGGTAAGAATTCCAGGTCTGTGAGGAGTCTGGTACCGTCCAGGTCCCCAGCAGTCAAAGAAGGATCTGCTCTGCTCCCAGTTTCTCCATTAGATACTCAGGAAGGTTGCCTGAGGCACAATTCCAACCCCAGGAGAGAATTGTAAAAGCCGTTTACACCCTCCATCAGCAACAGCATGCACCTATAGGTGCTTGCCCATGCGCACACAAGCTCATCTCCTTCCAAACCACCATCCATGCCCTCCCAACAAGATCTATCCAAGTACATACCCTTTGCCACCAGCATCTGCTGACCCAGGACTTCCCATCTTACATCCCTCTAAGTGCCTCCCAGTCATGTTTGTGCACAGAGGGAGCAGTTCTCTACCTGTCTGAACCTGACTGCTGTTTAACTGTGTTCCCCAGTGTTTGCATTTACACCCTCCGATTAGCATTTTTCCCTGTGTAGACCTTCCTGCAGAGGACATGAACCTTAAGAGCGTGAGTCACCATCAGACTCAGGAAATAACCTTTCAATCTAAAGGTTGAGCCAATTCCTAGAGAGATTTCTGTCTTCTCCCTCTCCTTGCCTCTTAAAGGCCACTCCACACAAGCCCCCTCCTCCCTTTGGCCTTTTTTTTTTTTTTAAGATTTCCTCTTCTGACCACCCACAGCTTCATGTTTGTTTTAGCCTGTTGGTAAGAAGAACAACAACGAGGGAGCTCTCTGACATCACTGGCAGAGCACAAAGAATACCTTTTCTTTTTATATGTTCCAACTCTGCCAGGGTCCTATCTTAGAACCTTGAGCATCTGCAAAGAAGAGCTATTCCATGCAAATGAATGAGTTACACTTCATGATGCTTCAAGGATCATTCCCATTCTTCATCCCTGCTCAAAGGCAAAACCCTCCGGGGCTAGCAGCATCCCATAAGGGTCCTTCCTATTTCTGGCCCACAGGTCACGAGGATCCTAGAGATGAAGGGAAACCAGGCATCTCTTGTCATTGGAGAATACAGCCACAAGCCTTACACTGAATTCTAAAAGTACAGTTTACCACCCACTGGTTAGAGTTACACATGTGTAGGTACATGGTACCTACCTGAGTAGGTAGCCTATTACACAATCTGCTTACTTTATTGAAATATCCAATCCCCAAAGCTTCACCTGTTACCAAATGCAAAACTGCAGAGGGAGTGCTCAACATAAAGTGGCAGAGCTCAAGTTCAGATTACAGTTCTGCCACTTATCATCTGTGTGACCTTGAGTAAGTCACTTACTCTCCATTTCCTTGTCTGTAAAATGAGGGGGCTGGACTGGAGGACCCTCATTGTCACTTGAGATCTACGGTCCTATCTGCAATCTTTAAAAGGGGTTGACTGTCAACATAACAAGTGGCAAAGCCAAACTTCCTACATCTTTGTAATATATTTTAAAACGAAAGGTCTTCCCCTTGACACAGTTCCCAAAGTAAACTTCTCCCACAAGGCAAAAAGGGACAACAATAAAAGTGCTGCACCATATGAGACAGCTGGTGTTTTTGAATCTGAAGTCTACGGTAATGGGATACGGAAGAAACACAATTTAAATATAAATAAATGAAGGGCAAACATGCCTCCCAAAAGTTGCCCCAACCAGATTCAACATATTGACTTTGGTGGTTCTGGTCAGTCAAGTCATGCCAACGAAGTTACTGACACTGAACTCAAATGGAATTGGTGAATCACTGACTCAGATGTTAAGCTCAACTGAAAAATCCTCAAAAATGCCAAGCCTTAAGGCTCCTTGGCAATGCACTCAACTCTCTCTCTCTGCACGCTGAGTAGGTTGTCTGTATTTTGTACAGTCTATTTCAAATCTAGGTAACCTGGAGCCTAATACTTTGGTAGCTATCTCAGCAGATGAAATAAATGTTCGGAACCCGAGGGATGCTCCACTCGGCAGCCAACCACAAACTGCAAGAAATTCTTTTGCAGGGCAACAGCTATGAAGTCCTCAAGAAACAAATGATCCATTTAGGGGAGGCAAAATGTACATGCACAAAAGAACAGAACACAGGAAAACAGATCCACTTATCCCAGGGCAGCCGTGTTTTGAGGGAAAGGGGCACTTCTCCAACCTGCTCCAGGCTGGCCCTGAGCCTCTCCCAGGTACTTGGATTTTTAAGCTACAGATGCTCATAAAAGCATAAGGAGCCAGGAAGGAGAATGTTCTCCTTCAGAGGGATCTATCCTTCCCTCACTGGTCCTACTTACATCTACATGCAGTCAGTGTAGGTAGGTTTGATATATGGCATCTTCCCTAACTATTTCTCAAATGAGTGCCTAATTCTAAGGGCTAAACCATGCAATAATGGTAAAAAAAAAAAAAAAAGTAAAGCCTGATGAAAGGAGATAAATTAGTGTCCACTAAGGAGAAGGCTTTGTGGAAGAGGCCCTTGAAGGATGGGGAGATTATGGACTGGCGTGAAATAAAAGCAAAGGCAGAGAATGAGGGGAACCAGGCCTGATTTCCAGGCATTCTGGAAAACAAGTTGAGGATGGACCACCTTGGGTGTCAGGAATGAATTGGAATATGAATGGGCAGATGACTAGGCTGCTGGGTGAGATGATGAAAGTGTTATTTTAGCAGAATTAGTCTGTTGGTAATACGGACAAAACTAACACTGGAGTTCAGGAAACTGATTAAGAGGCTGTTTGATAATATGGTTTTGAAACGATCAAGACCTAGACTGGGGCGGTGGTACAAAGATCAGGAAGGCATGAACCCAAGAAACATCATGAAGGAAGGGAAGGGGAAAGGGGACATACCAAGGCAGCTTCCCAAATTTCACTAAAAACTAGATGCTAGGCAAAACACCAAACATCAAGAGTGTAGGTGTAGACCTGGGAGACTCACTCTAAGACTGAAATAGCACTAGGGCATCCAGGAGAACTTCAGGTCCGTTCCAAGTTCAATGCTACAGCCTGGGTTGTTTATGGGTTGACCCTACCCAACATGGAGGCTTGCCTTAGAGCAAATTTAAAGATTTCTGCATCATCCCATCGTCCAACTTATCTTCCCAGATGAACCAGTGCTACCCCTAACCCTACTCTAATCTGAACCTTTTCCCCTAAGGAATGGCCAGATGGCAACCAATCTCCTCCCCAGAGAACAGAAGAGCTACAAAGAATAATAGGATTCTTACTAGCTGTGTGACCCTGGGCGAGTCACTTAACCCCTATTACCCTGGTGGGGGAAAAAAAAAGGATGGGGAAGAATAATAGGATTCATTTCAGTGTTGGACTCCTCTTACAGTTAAGGGTTTCCTGTTGATATGGAAAGATGGAGAACATGAATCTAGTGTTGAAGTATGTCCCCGAAACAATCTGGAGCCAAAGACGATCACGATGGAAAAGACATCACCTATGATATGCAACTCTTGTTTTACAGATGAAGAAGGCAAGAGGTGAATGAAGGCTACAGAGCTAGTTAGTTGTAGAGTTGAACCCATAATCCAGGACTTGCAACTAGAAGTCTAGCAGTCTTGGGTCTCTCAGCCTGTCTTACCATCCTACACTAGAAAAAGTTCCCACACTTCTGTGAGACACAAATCTAGGACGTCTAGAAAACAAGACGCCGGTTAAAGGTACTCATCTACAAAGATGTCAACCCAGTTACTGATCAAAGAAAGCAATTCAAGCCTATGTATTTAGCACTGGGGGGGGGGGTTGAGAAACCGTTTCCAGCTCTGCATCAATCTGCTGTACAAATTGGTAATTTTTGTTTTCCCATCTATAAATTGGGAAACACTGATGGGCAGTTCCCCAAAAAGTATTCAATCAGTAGTTTGGGGTACTTTGATTTTTTTTTAGGAAAAAAAAAGAAAGATGCTCTATAAATAAAAAGCATTAGCATTATCATAATGAAATATACTGGTCTCCTGTTAAAAGTAAATACAGTAGACATCAGGCACTCAGACCTATATTTGCTTTATATCTTGACTCTAGGTCAAGGTCACTGGGGAAAAGGTAAGGCCTTGAGAGCCACAAATGGGCTGGTCTGACTCCCACACAGTTTTGCTTTTCTTGATATGAGGCAATTTAGGCCTGGCAGGAGGAAAGAAACCGGCCGGAGAGGTGGATGGACCAAGGAAAAGCTTGAATTAGGAGGGAACAGATCCACCAAGAGGGGAGTGACTTTTCCAAGGAGGACAGCAGATTGCCACCTGACTGTCATATTATTTCTCATGCCAAAGGCTGCAACCCATTCCCTTTTCCTCACCTTCCACCAAGTTCAGGAATCACATGTACAGATATGCCCCATGGTGACTGGGCTGGAGATCATGATGTGATTTTCCCAACACAGGCCTCATTTCCACCCCCTTCCCCATAGTAGAATCCATGTAAAAGATGCTGGAGTGGGGCGGGGGCGGGGGGGGGGGGGGGGGGGGGGAGAGGAGTTTTAGACTGTGTCCCAAGGCATGAAAAGGCAGAGATAAAAATTAAATTGCAGTGGGAATTCAGTGGCAATGGTAGCCTGGGGCAGACACCCTGTATTCTCGGTGAGTTTACTAGGCCAATATGTGGGCTGGCTACTGACCATGTGGGTCCATATGTGAGGAAGGACCCAGGGGCTCCAAGTACAGACACTTGCCTCAACCACCTGAAAAACAGACAGAAGCAGAGGGCACAGATTCCGCAGGAGGAATCAAAAAAGGAAGGGCCAGCACTGGGCAATGCTGCCCAGCAGGGCTACAAGTTCAGGAGTTAAATGTTCCCCTATGGGGGGTGGGCATGTGAGGGCACGTCTCCCTGCTGCAGTTTTGTGAACGTACGGGCGTGCTTCCGCCACAGGAGTGACAGGAGGGGACTTGTCTGCTCTGCAAATCGCTCTCTCCCTCCTTGTCTCCTGGGGCTGCTGCTGCCCCCATTTCAGGGGCTTCCCTCTCCCCAGATGGGGATGGGGCGGGGGACGAATGCCAGCCTATCAGGAGCATGAAGACTCTTTTTCATGGTTTCTATAGACACGATCCCTCCTCTGGCATCAAATTTGAAACTATTCCCCCCCCTTGGGAATGGGAGGGAGGGAAAAGCCCCAAAGGGCAGAAGATTCTATCTCCCCTTGAAGGAATGAAGAGAGCCCCGTGGACCACTTGTTGATAGGGGGCCAGTGTGAAGAGGAGGAACTCAGTTGGGTAGGTCAACAAGAACTTTCTCCCACAAATGTCCTCTGTAGCAGGAGCCTGCCCGTGTGCCTCATGGGAGGCTCTGCTGCACCCTCAGAATGAGGGGGGCCTATGAGAAAGAAGTCCACGGCAGGTTTAGTAAGAGCCGCAACTCTGGGAATGGATTTGATGTCAAGTGTCAGCAAGTAAATTGCTATTGGCTTCTCAATAAGCAGCAGCAGTGAGCTAAGTGTTTCCCTGTATTGTGCAGGCTCTCACAGACTCAATACAGCAGTATTGACAGCACAATCACACAGTAATCCAGGCTCCACTAATACCTCCACTTCCTCAATGAAAATACACTTTCCACTTGGACATCAGCCCATTAGCTTGGGCTGGAAGCACCGGCTTCCATCCCCTCCCCCACCCCCCCTGGGTTATGTGACTGGCATCTCTCCCCCCAACATCCCAGCCAACGTGAACATCATCAGGGCAAAACCAAAAGATAAACAGCCAGAGACCTACAGGAAAAGCCTTCTCTCCCATCCATAAATCACCGGAGGGATGGAATAAAAAGGGATCCAACTCTAGGAATAAAAATCTCCAAAGTCACTCAGAAAATGCATGTTTCCCTGTTAAGGAGGAGCTGTGCTTTTGGGGGGAGGTGAGGGGGGGGGAGGACACACATTCCAGTCACTACATAGGCCAGATCCAACGGAACTAAGAGTGGGCCAGTTGATTAATGCAAATTCCACAATTCCCCCCAAATCTCAAAGTAGTTCAATGATCAAAATGGAGAGGGAAGGGGGTTGAAAATTTATCTTCATCCCTGGTGTGTTGGCATGTTAGGAAATCTGCTAATCCAGTAATAATTATGGCATCTTGTATTTACATAGTGGTTCCTACACTTAGATGAAGTTTAAAAAAAAAAAATCACCCCAATTTCAGAGATGATAAAACAGGATCAGAGAGGTTGATTGCCATGGCCAAAGACACATAGCTAGTTAGAGTCAGCTGTCTCTCAAATCAGAATCATATAAGCCATTTGCCCAACCCAGTTGACACCTCCTTTACTGGTCAATGAAGATCCTTGCCCAGGTCCACGTTTTGTCTCATGCCTCTCAAGCACACATGTGTTACTTTCTTTTATAGTTCTTCATATAACATAGCCCACTAGACAGTCACTTTCATTAAGGTAAGACCCGAGTCCTGTCTATGTCTTAAATATCTGCTTATTTCCCTCCTAACAGCCTGACACACAGTAGACAACATATAAATGCTTGTTGAATCAAATGAATGGTAAATACTCAAGGTTACTCTCTGCCTCTGGGAGATGAGAGCTAACTAGGCTGCATCTCTATCATAATTTATCAAGTACAGAACACAAAAAGCTATTCCCCCCAGGTGTCCTAAACTAATTTTCACCATTCACACCACACCTGTTCACACACTGGTTCACAGTCACAAAGCAGAGAATCACAGAATTTGAGAGTCAGAAAGGACCTCGGAGGCTGACCAGCGGCTGCCTGGTCCAACCTACTACATACGTGCAGCGAGGTCTTTTTGAGAACTTACACCAAAAAGAAAACAACCTAAGAATTTTTCCATAGGCTCATAATACATCCCAAAGCTACCCTGGCCTTAGCAAACATTCCCACGCTGGTACAGACTCTTCCTTAAGCAGAAGTGGAAAAGAAATGGAAATTCTGATCATCTGTGTTCCACAAACAGAAATCTGGGAGGAAAGGGGTTAACTCCTCCTCCTAGCCTGTGATCTGATAAATGGCTCTGCAGAAAGCAGGTTCTCTCACTTTGAGATATGATGTCACTAACCTTTATTGATCCACAATCAGAGAACTTTGCTTATCTCTCTCCTGTGATATACTGCCCCTCCTGTACTCAACTAGTGTTTAATACACTGCCAGGGCCTTGTACTCTTCATCGCTCAACACTACAGCAAAAGCCTGCCACAGGGGGAAATATTTTACAGGCCAGACCTTGCCAGCACTGACAACCAGAAAGAGACACATTGGATGGATAGACTGGCTCCCACACTCAGGCTTCTCCCCTTCTGGACTTGACATGAAACTTTTGTTACTGTCACTCTGGATCTGTGATCCCATCAGTGTAAGCAACTCCCAGTGCGGAAACTTCCTTCACCAATGCCAGCAGTGGACTCATCTAGAATATACAGTCTTAAAAGAGATGACAGGGCAGCTGGGGGCACAGTGGATAAAGCACAGGCCCTGGATTCAGGAGGACCTGAGTTCAAATCCAGCCTCAGACACTTGACAATTACTTGCTGTGTGACCCTGGGTCACTTAATTCTCATTGCCCAGGGTGGGGGGGTGGGGGGAAGACCTGAAAAGAGATGACGTGGGGGCACCTGATCAGTAAAGTGACCCGGGGTCACATGGTTAAGAGGGAGGATTTGAACTTGGGTCTTCCAAACTCCAAGGCCAATGTGGCCTTTCATAAACATTCTCTACCTTTAAACATCTTTTTAAATAGCCACAGAGAAGAGACAGGGAAAAAGCCTCCTGTTGTTAGCTTTTTATTCACAGACAATTTTAATATTCTTTTTTTTTTTAACCTAAAGAAACTAGTGTCAATCAGGCCAGCTTCCTGTGAAAATACTTTGCATTTGCAAAGCTCAAACTTGAATCCCGCTCCTCAATATGATACCTTTTCCCCAAGTTAATTAATTTTTATTTTCCAATTACACGTGCCACACACAAATGCTGAATACAAAACATTGTGGCTCTAGGAATAATAATACAGAAAAGAAAGCTCTTATTCCGGGTATGGGAGCCAGTCCAAATTCTGGTTTTGATTCTAAAGGGGTGATCTGTTCCCCAAGAACAAAAGTGGCATAGCTTGGGGCAATGCTGCCGAAGCAACCACAAACTTGGTTTTTCTCCATGCCTGGGGGCTAGCTGTGCATCTCACACACACACACACACACACACACACACACACACACGCAGAGCCACACCCAAGGGTGGGGAAAACAAGCAAGAAGCAACACACACCCACTTTACTACTACAACTAGAACCTAGCACCAGAGGTTTTGTCTCTAGCCCATTCTTCAGACAGCACTCAATCCACTTCTTTAAATACTTGGGTTCGGACCTAAAAGCCGGAGACCCCATCCTCCTCTGCCCCGCCCACCCGATGCCAACCCAAACCAGTTTGCTGGCCGGTGCCCCGAGTGTGTGGGAACACAAACAGGGCGGTAAGGTAGGCAGCATATGGAATGTGAGAGCTCCTTCCACCGCTTCAGGGCGCCCAGAATCTGCCTAATTGAACATTAACAAGTTGCTACAATAAAGTTCTTCTGTTTTTAGTGAGAACCCTTTTTCGGCAACAACAGAAAGTCTTGTTACAAACGGCTTCCTATGCCAGGCTTCAGTCCTGACAGGTGTGAACAAGATTTAAGCGCCTCCTACAACATACAATGCAACCCAAACAAAGGAGAAAGTCAATCCCAGCCTCCTGGGGTTTCTTCTTGTTTAACATAAGTCTTCACTCACTCTTAGCCCAAGGAAACGGAATGGGAATCTTGGAGAGAGAAGTTGACTGCCTTCCCAATAGCTAAGTCTGTCTCACTCAACAAGGGTGCCCTTCACCTCATAAACTTTGCCACCAACCAATCACTTCCCACGAATGGACCCAAGAAGAGAAACCTGGTCCAACATCCTATTTGGTCACCATCAACTTCACTGTCCCAAACAGAATAAATAGCAGAAAATTCATTCCAGGCTCCAGGCTCCAGTCCCCCCATCCCACCCACCCCCCTTCACCAGGGGACATGCATCCAACTCCCCCTACAAGGTCTCTCTTCAGTGATAAGATGGGATAAGCTCAAAGGGGGTCACAGCCTCACCCACTTTGGGGTGACTGGCTCAAGGGTGGAGTGGAGAGAGACAGGATCCCTGCTTCCTCCTTCCCTATTTGCAAACACTGAAAATGCATGAGGGGGTCAGCACTTCCTACAGGGCCTTTGGTGAAAGGCCCAGTTTGGTCCCAGGGGGTTTTGTAATGGAAGCAGCTGCTACTCTTCTTTCACAACCCTGAGTCCCTCCTCTGAAGCCCTACCTGGAGCATCCAATTCCCTCCCCATTTATTCTTTTGCCTACCAAGTCTCTACCCACTACCCTCTTAAGTCTTGGAACTACGCCATCCCATTTGGTCAAGCCCAATTCAATTCTTCCAGTGGGGAGGCAATTACAGGAGGAAGGGAAAGAGGGAGAAGGGCAAAAGTAAAAGCCTTTAACCTTCACGTGTGGTTCCTTGGCTGTTGCCTGGTCCCACTGGGTCCAGCCACCCAAGGGGGTTGCTTTCCCCTGCCTCTTGGTCCTTAAAACACCACCAAGGAGGCAGAACTGGTCTTCTCATCATTTTTAAGTGATACTGGAGGTAGAGGAACACATGAAAGTGTGTGTAGGACAAGAGAAGGAATTATCCCTTCCATTGATTTTCGCTCTGGGGTATTAGAAAGAACACGGCATTTATCTGGAGATTTCTTCCCCAAAGCCGACCACATAAACGGGCCTTGAAAGGAGCTTATCGGACAAACGATCCGCTCAAACCGTCACTGCCGAAAGTGGGAGCCCCAGCAGGGAGCTCGGTGATCCCATTGTTCCACCTCGGGCATCTTTAAGTAGTTGTTATTGTTACCCAACTTCAAACAAGTAAGCAAAGGGGAGGGGGAGCAGACAGACCAGAGAGGCCATGGCAAAAGTTACAAAGGACAAAGAAAGTATTCTCTTGCCCTCAAATGAGGGAAATGCAGGCAAAACTCATTTTATACCTAGGCATCCTTAAATTCCTAGCCACCCATCACAAACCTTCCTCTCCTTTCCTCCTCCTTCTCTCTGTCTCTCTCTGTCTTTCCCTGTCTCTGTCTCAGTCTCTCTGTGTCTCTCAGTCTCTCTCTCCCCACCTCCCACTCTCCTCTCCTCTCTCCCTGCCTCTCTTTATAATGGGACCTTTTCCCCTTTAGAACAAGAATCCCCTCTTTGCAACTTTGATGGCCAATGACAAGAAATTAACTAAGAGACACTAAATATGGATAGTTCACTCGGCCCCAGATCTCCCATTTCCCCTCCACCCAGAACTTGGAGTACCCTAAAAATAATAAGTCAGTTCAACAGTGGCTCAGATGGATGTCTGCTATGTGAAAGGTAAATGTAAAAGTTGTTGGGATTTTTCTTTTTCCAAATCATTATTGAAAACTTCTCTAAAGAAATGCAAATTAAAACAAAGGAGGGACTTAGCTACACTAAGCAGGCTGGAAAAAAAAAAGTAACAAAATTCAATAGTAGTGATGCTTCTGGGAAAGACCATTTATACTCACTGCTGATTGCGAACGTCCTGATCCATTTGGGGATCAATTTGGCAACATATGCAACGTTCTAAAGACCTTTGACCTAAGAACCCTATCACTGGACTCTAGAGATCCTTGGGATGCTATCAAAGGGAGTGGGGAAACTATCTACCAGAAGCTATTGATATCAGTCACTTTACTTATTAAGCACCTTCTGTGTACTAAAGCATAAAACTTAAATCAAAAAAGTCCCTTACTCCTACTCCACAAGACTTACACACACACACACACACACACACACACACACACACACACACGCGCGCCAGAAACAACCAAAATGTCCAATTGTTGAAGATCAAAGGGCCATTAAACATCTATAAAAAATAGCGAGCTATGGAATGACTAGGAAATCATCAAAAGCAAAGAAAGCAGAACCGGAAGTGTCCATACCATAACTATACACCGTGACTACACACACATACACACACACAAAGGATAAGTATGTAGAAGGGAAATGGTTTGACACAGATCAAAATGAATATGAAAGGTATTGTTTTAAAAAATGCCTGTAAAATAATTGACTGCCATTCTCTGTTAGTTTGCTTATTATGTGATTTAAAGATAAATTAAAATGTCTAATATCACCATTATGCAATCCAGAATGTTATTGATGACCCAAGAATGAAAATAGTATTTTAAAAGTTTATTCAGATCCCTTTCCCCCTCTTTATTTTCCCTTTCGCCCACCAGTTAGAAAAAAGTAATTGTCCCTCTACCCTTTGGAAGGAGACCAGCCTAGTCTTAACAAAAAAGGCTCAAAAGCCTATGTCTCCCCTTCCAGGTAGCTGGAAGGATGTAATTGGTGAGGCAGGAGATTAGAAATATCGGCAGCCTCTAAGTAAGACTTTAATTTACTGGCAGATCAATAGTGCCGGGGTTATATTGGCAAAGTGTCTACAACTCTATTGACTCACGCAATTCCTCTTATCAATTTATCAGAAATCTGGAAGTCAGAAGATATTGTTTGAAGGGAAAAAGAAAAAAGTGAGAGAGAGAGACAGAGACAGAGACAGAGAGAGAGAGAGAGAGAGAGAGAGAGAGAGAGAGAGAGAGAGAGAGAGAGAGAGAGAGAGAGAGACCTAGACCAGTAAGAAAGCATGGGATGCCCCAATCAGAAACTCAACGCTAAGTGTTTCCCAGCTAACATCTCTACTGCAAAGGAGGCTAATATGATATGATTAAGAGCTAACTTGCTTCCTCTAATGCCACATTCAGCCTTCTCCAGTGCCTTCCACAGGACAGAGCTGGGCCCCCACCAGCCAGGAGCAACTGTCCCCACCTTAGGTTCAACATGCCTTGAGTCTGGAAGACAGTTCAGGTTTCCTACAAGTTAATTTCAGGACCAAACCCCAGTTCACCCCGAAGCAGGCTCTCATCGTTTCGGCTTTCCTTTTACCAATCCATAAAAAGATTCTTAAAAGTAAAAGGGGTATCTATTCCGGCATCCCAACACTCCCAGGGGGCCAGGAGGAATCTATGAGGCTAGCATTACAACAGAGTCTCCAGGAAGATGCTTTAAAATAAAACTCTCTGGTTCTGCGGACTTTTCCATTCAAAGATCTCTGTATTTCACAGATTCTCCCTTTTGAAAGGGCTTTGACATCCCCCAAGCACCTGGCCTGGGGAATTCTAACACTTCACTGAGCACCAGTATGTTTACAAATCAGTGGGGGAAGAATTCTGGGAAGGGGCTTAATAGAATTGGAGCTTGGGGCAGGTAGGAGGGCACAGAGGGTCTGCAGCATTCCAGTTATCCGAGGAGGGCTAAAAGAAGAGCGAGTTTGCTTTGATTTGGAAGCGCCCCAATCTGCTTTTGATGATCGTTTTTGGTCCCTGCCTCATACCAACAAATTTCTGCTTAATTGCTGTTTTGCATTTCGTTGAGACATCAAGTAAACAGTACTTAAGCGTTTCCAGACAAAAACAATAACTCACTAATGACTAAGGCACTGCTAATTAAAATGCCCCCGTGATGGCGTGACTGACCTCACAGACACCACAAGGAGCCCAACTGCCCAGGCCCTTGGATTCTGGAGGGAGGCACTGCCGGCCCAGAGGGGCCACGAGATGATGTCAGGTCGAGAGCCTAGAGAAAACAGGACCACCAGGAGCTCCGGGCCTCTCTCTGTTCTGTATCAAGAGCCAACCAATGGGCAGACCTTGTCCAGCTCAAGAAGGGAGACCTGTTTGCACTAAGAGATACTCCAAGTAAGGCTCTCTGGCTTACCAAAGGACACACACTATCTATGGCTTGGCATGGAGTATTAACTGAACAATGCTGAGTGATGCTGAACCAGTTGCAGGCATTCCTGTCCGCGTCTATGCCAAACCCTAGGATAGAGATTCTGGGACCCGAGGTCTATGAATTTTATTTTATTTTATTAGTAATTTGACGATTGTCTATCAACAGGTTCGGTTTCCTCAGTACTCCTAAACACTGCATGTATTTAAACAAATTATTCCAGGAAGGGTGATCCAGAAGCTCCACCAGACTTGGGGGGGGGGGCACACAGACCCAGGTTCTAGGAGCCCTAGGGGCAAATGAGAACATGTGTTGGGGCAGATAACCAAACAGGGTCCACATTTATACTACTGAGCTTTGAGGGAATACAAATCAGATCAGGAGCTACTTGCCATTATTTTGGAAGGGAAAAAAAAAAGCTTCAAGGACTAAAACTCCTTTGGCAGGTAAATGCAAACGTTTCCAGAGGCCACTCCCAGGCCAATGGTCCCTGAGGCCACTGCCTAGGCACAGACACAAAGGCACATCAGAGCCGGGATAAAGGGCGGCAGGGCAGACCTCAACCTCCCTCCTCCAGCAACATCAAAACGGAACCAAGTAGGTGAGAGCAGAAATCTTGCCTTCCCATTCCTCCGCCCTCGAGTTGTGGGGCTGGAGCCACCTAACACACACACAAATCTCTCTTTAATGCTCCCGAGCACAAACAAAAGGTGGGTGCCCCGCAGACTATTTTCTGAAGGACTTTATCTTCCTCCTGGCAGGTTAAAGACCAGCTAGTTAGCAACCAGAGGGGGTGGAGAAAGTAATTGAAACCCCAGGGGCCTAATACCCATTTGTATTCACGCTCATCCCCTTTAAGGGATATCAAATCAGAGAGGTTGAACTGTTTACATTCACCTAATGCCCCAGTAAACAAATCAAAGCTTACACCGAGGTGTTGGAAGGACTCTGAGTAGTATTTTAGCAAGTTCTGCGGACAGAGAAAGTGGGCAAATAGGACAAGAAAATCGAAAGGCCATCCCAACCCCTGCCCCCCCCCCCTCTTCTTCCCAGGTTCTCTTTAAGAAAGAGAAAACTGGTCAGTTCCGGAAGCAAACAGCCTCGTTCCCCCAGAGCTTCTGTCTCTCGGAGATTTCACATGTTGAAGCAGTTTAGGGAGAAAGGCTTAGCCTCCTCCTTATTAGGACAGTCAAGAAGTAGGGGGGGGGGAGCACTGGGAAAGAAAGAGGTGTAAGAGCTGCTCCTCAAGGCAGAAGGAGAGAGGTGGTAGAGATGGGGGAAATACGGTAGTCTTTTTTTTTTTCCTCCTTTTTCATCCTTTCCCCTTTAAGACCCAGAAGCTCATCGCTCATTTCAAACCATAGGCTCTAACAAAGTGGAGCCTCCCACTCCCATCAGGAGTAAAGAGGAGAGAAGGGCTGAATTTCCATCTCCATGGAGACAGGCCTTCTTGCCACACAAGTGTTCCTCCATCCCATGGCTGATTTGCGAATATTAGGGGCAATGAAGGATTACCAACCGAGCTCTTCCAGCAGTTTCCATACCATGTGTGGTTGGCTTGGAAGGGAAGAGGAAGGTTATTGGATCAGCATGGCTTGTGGGGATGGAGGTTAGACATGCAAGGGCTGTGAGCAATCTCTCCTAACTTGACGGGGCCTCCTACAGTTAATTGTCAAGAATCACTAACGCTGAGCTAGAGGCTTCCTTCAATGGCCCCTTGGTGCCATCCGCCCCGATTTCCAGGCCTCCGTAGCTCCCCAGTGCATGGGCTCTTCCAACTACTGAACCGTCTCCAGAGGAGAGGGGCATCCCCAGTTTGGGGCTATGGCCAAGGAGAGCAGGGTCCAACTTGGTCCAGGGGGAAAAAAAGCTTCATTTTGTCCTTTAAAGCATTAACTGTTTCAACTTGACTGGAGAAAAGGGTCCTGGCTCTCCTTTTAAATGCAGATTTGAACTTTTCACCCGGAGGTCAGCAGCTGCGACACTACCATCCCCAGCAGAGACCAGGCGCCATGACCCACCCTGGTCCCCCCCCCCTCCCCGCCCCTTCCCTGCTTGGGAGGGAGGCAAGCTCGGGAAGAACATTACAGACCTCCCCTAACTTTCTCTCTCTTCCTCCCCCTTCCCCCTCCAGCCAATCAGCATGAAGAAAGGAAAATCACCTTGTACTTATCACTCCCCCTATCCCACCAGCTTCTCCAGCTCTCCCCCAAAGAGGAGAGGCTAGATGAATATACTGGGAAAAGCGACCGTTAAGGAAGATCCTTCTTACCACATTCAACAGAATGATTAGTGTTCAAATTCCCAAGTACACCTTTAAAAGGAAAAGCATCCCTCTGTTGGACAGCTTGAAAAAAATGGCTGCTCCCAGAGAGTGACCAGGGCAAAACAGCATCTGAGTGTACAATAGTCTGCCATTTCTACTAATACTGTAATTGAAGGGATAGGATTCAGCATCAATAGGCTCTTTTTCTTTGGGTAGAGCAGGTTATCTGGCTCTTACAAACAGTTATTTAATAGACAACAAAATGTTGAATCCCTTGGGGGTTTTTTTTTGGGGGGGGGTTGTTTTGGGGATCTTTTCTGTGACTTTCTTTCTCCCTCTTATTTTTTGTCTTACTGAACCCCTTTCTCTCCCCCTCTATCCCCATACATACACACACACACACACACACACACACACACAAATGCTTCAAAGTAACAATGATCATTAATTTTGGATTCAGGGTGCAGAAATAAATACTGTTCTCGGGTGTGTTTTTTTTTTAAATAATTGAATCAAGAAAGGTAAGAAATCAGTTATTCAAATAAACAACACTGACCCGCCAAGATGAGACTCTAAATAAAGTCCTGCCATCTACCTAAATAAAGCCCCACCACCGTCATTCACTAGCACAAAGGCGTGAGCAACTGACTACATAAGAAAGCCAGTCAGCAGTTCAGATACTTGGGCCACATTCCAGGAGCCCCCACCCCCAAATGTGGAGCCCCTTCAAACAAGAGCACATCAACTCTAGAATAAATCTGGATGACTGATATGGGAAAACAGAACAAACCTGAGTCTCATTACTTATGGTGACATTGCCTCCGCCTCCCCCCAACCCAATCCAATAAACATTTATTAAACACTTCAAAACCTACTAAGCGAGGTATTGTGAATGTAAAAATGAACAGAACGATCCCTGCCTTCAAAAAGCATGTTTTAATATTGAGAAGCATGAGACATATGCACCGATAAATGCATGTAATAATACAAGGATTTTTCAAACTTATAAAAGATCTAAGAATGTCATGGGAGATTCCAAAGAGATGAATCATTTCTAGTTGGAAGGGGATCAGAAATGGTATCATGGCAGAGGTGGCACCTGAACTGGGCCTTGGATGTCAACAGGCAACAACAGTAGGTAGGTAGGTGAGGAGTTTATGTAGAACAGCGCCCTCTCTGATGCACAAAGACATGTGTGATCTCTGCCAGTCAGGAAGAGAGTGGGAAGAATCTAACTGGAGGATGTCTGTGCTCCCTTGTAGGGAGTGGCCCCAGGAGGCTCTATGGTGTGTGAAGGAGGCCAAGGATCCTTCACTGCTCGAGACTTCGAAACCCTACTGAAGCATTCTCTTTGGCCCAACAGCCTTGAAGCTTTTCTTCAGGCCATCCAACGACATCCAGTATGTATGAGCAATGGGTACAGTTATCACAGTGGCAAAAGAGGAGAGAGCTGACGGAGAATCTCATCCATCACAGCAATGGCGGTGGGAAAAGGAGAAACAAGTAAGGTTGAGGAAACAGAGGGCCTAAGGTAGGGCTGAGCTAGGAGAAGGACTCCAGATGAGGGGAAGAAAATTCAATGAAAGGGAGTTATTTCTATCCCTCCCACACACACCCATTTTGTTTTTGACAATTAACGCTGTTCCTTACATCATTCTTGTGAGCCTTACTGCTTACAAGGAGTAGTAAGGCAAGGAGCAGGGCCTTAACCAAGATGTTCCTGGAGGCTGGACCCCTGGCTGGGGGCTAAGCCATTATGGAGTTATTACTGAGAGACCCACAAAGAGTAGACCTGGTCTGGAGTCTGAGATCATAGGAGTGGAAAATATTGCCAATGGAGAGAGAGTAGAGAAAGAAAAGAAGAGAACAAACGGTAGGTCATGGGAGAGAAGAAGGAAGATGAACTGTGCAAGAAGGTTGGAGGGGCAGCCAGCTGGACCGACTGAAGTGTCAGCGATGATGGAGACCATCTCGTGTGAACTCCCTCAAGGAAGAAGAGGGAATAAGACAAAGGGCCTGGTCATCAAAACCAAAAGGTCAAGGAGGAAGGCTGAGAAAAGGCCATTAGATTGGGTAATGAGATCACAGGTGACCTTTGAGCTGTTTCAGTAAAGTGGTAGGTATGAAGTCAGATTGTCGGGCATTGAAGAGGGGCAGGGGGGTGAAGGAGAAGCAGCTATTCTCTCGACTTTCAAACTGAAAAGGAGAATGCAAGTAGCACAAGAGTTTGGGGGTGCAGGTTGAGATTTCAGAGTCAAAGAAATAGGGGGGGGGTTTGTTTGTTTATCACTTTGAAAGGGAGGCCTCCCCTCAGATTCTACCCTGGTGTCCCACCATGGTGCAGTGGCTCTCCAGGTCTCAAAGGCTTGCCAGCAGAGCACAGGCAGGTGCACCAGCATGGCAGAGGGTTCCAACTGCTGCCCTGGTGATGGAAGACCTCTTATCTGCCATCCCAGAACTAGTTTCACTAAGGTTGGAGGAGTTCATGCCCAGGTTGAACAGGAGACCACATGCTGTGTTTCAGAGGGGTACTTGGCTTCATTGGTGGAGGGATAACAACCCACACATACACACCATAGACCTCCAAGGTAAGAGGAAAACTGGGCATGCTCCTTGGCAGAAGGGAAGGACTGAAAAAAATAAAGGAAATGCCCAACGAGTCAGGGAGGGGATGGACGTCTGAAAGGCCTACCTCATCGCCCAAGCTCAGAGACAAGCTAAAGCTGCTCCCATCTGAGATGAACCTTTTCAGTCAAGTGGAAAGTAGATCACTTCCTGGGAGACAGGGGGTGAGGCAGAATTGGAGGCTCCAGGATTAAGGAGGATGTGATGGGAATTCCATTGGAGGTGAATAAGGGCAGGCGCAGCTAGGTGGTGCAGTGGATAAAGCACCGGCCCTGGATTCAGAAGGACCTGAGTTCAAATCTGGCCTCAGTCACTTGACACTTGCTAGCTATGTGACCCTGGGCAAGTCACTTAACCCCCATTGCCCCACCAAAAGAGAGGGGGGGGGGGGAGGGAGGAATAAGGGCACTGCCGTCCAAAGCAGGCTCGGGCTTGATTGGTCCAGACACCATAAACCCAGCCAGGCCAGTTCCATGAACCACCTCTAGCAATTCCTCCAAGTGGAGATTTAGGTTTTTGACCCACACCGATACTACCCTAATCTGATCTACCCACTTCATTCATCAGGCTCGGCTAGGAATTATTTTGTCCACCACCAAAAATCAAATGCATCCTTAAAGGATGAATGCAGATTTGGCACATCACTGAAGTTATTCAGAACGATGGGATGCAGTCTTTGAGGCCAATTAGGAAGGAGGCATTTCAAACAACCCGAGCCATGACAGCATCGCTATGAGAAGTATATAACCTCCCCAAGGTGCACATTTTGAAGGGGACAGGGCTCTCTGGGATGCAGAAGTTTTTGTTTGTAGGTTTCTTTATCTCTTCTCTCAGAAGGCTAAATTACCGGCCAAGTTCACACATCTAATTCCCCAACCGTTAGTTTCCACCGAGAAAACTGTCTCCGGCTATACCCCTGATCCCTTATAATTGAAAGCCCCTGGTCACAAGGGAAGGGTGACTCGGCACAAATCCATCACCACTACAGAAACAAGTAAAGGAGTTCTGCGGACTTTGTAACAGCAGCCTCATCATCTTATACAAAGGACAAAGCACATCATTACTGTCAGACTCACACACGGGTCCCTCCGGCAAGTTGTCTTCCAACGCTGAATTTAGCAAGAGAAGAGAAGTTTTTGTATATGATTAAGACAGTTTCTCTTGGTTCAGGTCTCTTATGCCCCTAACTTGGTAAAAACTGCCTAGAGTCATTATTTCAACTGCCTGCAGTTATTATTTCAAAATGTTCAGACTCCCATTCGACACGACCAATTTCAACATCTTCACATCCAAACAGGATTCTTCACTCATGGACTGGTAATTTAGTAAAGGAAAGTACAAGGATGTGTGATCTTGTTCTACACAATTTGGAAAGCTCAGTAAAATAGAGGAAACCTTTCTGAATAAACAGCTAGTTACTTCTGGAGGCCCCAGAGTTGCCTTTTCAAAAAAAAAATAATTTTGCATCTATGTGTTTATATGTATATACATATATAAACTTTCTATGAACTATTATATAGGTGTGCACATACATGTGTAATAATTAATAGAAAGTTAATTATTTTAATACAAAAAATCAGCATCACTCACTGGTCATCTAAAATTTGTCTCAAACTTCTGCTTGATTTTTTTACTATCAAGAGGCTTGTTTTTTATTTGTTTGTTTGTCTCCTTGTAATTACTCTTGCCATAAAGTGCACCCAGCAGAAATCTGGTAAAAAACAATAAATACACACCTTTAAAGCAGAACGGAGAGGAAAGTCTAAGGGGCCCTGTTCTATGAGAAACCCTTCGGCTCACCAATAAGGTAAGGCACAAGTGTGATTTCTGGAAGAGCAGAAGAAAACAGCCTGTTTCTTTATGTAAATGACCTTTTTAGCCATCTCCCCGAAGAAGAAAAGCTGCCCAGATGTGGAAGGCCCATCTCGGGTCACACAATTACAGCCATCTGCATTCCTCCTGGAGCAGGATTAGCCTTGGAATGTGCTTTGCAGCTTTGTGGGGGGAAAGGAGTTAAAGAAGAAAAGAATGGGGAGGAGGGAGTGGGGGAGATCTCTCCTTGTGTCTTTCCATCCAACACTCTATGATACACTTCCACTTCCATGAGAATCGAAAAATGGAAATAACTCCTGCTCTAACTTTCTAAAGACGGTAAGATTGGGGGGGGGAGGGAAGAAGGGGAAGAAGGGGGGAGGAAGAGGGGGAGGAGGAAGGGGAGGAGGAGGAGGAGGAGGAGGAGGAGGAGGAGAAGGGGCCAGGACAGGGGAGAAAACCTAGTGCTTTAGGGGAACTGCCTGTCCTGCTTTGATCCCTTCAGTCGCTATGAGAAACCAACTTTTCTCCTTGGGTTAATCAAAACCAAATTACTCAGGAATGTGGCAGGACAGGTCTGAGCTTCCAGGTCCTTTGTCTTTGAGAAATTGAAATGAAAAAAAAAAAATGAAGAGGGGGTTGGGGTGTGTGCCTAGGTAGAGCAAAGGGTCAAGAAAGGTAGGCCCAACTAACTCCCCCCACCAAAAAACAAACAAACCGATACTCGCCATCCCAGAGACCAAAATAGAACCTTTTGGAAAGTGCCAGGTCTAACAAGCAGGGAAAGCCCATTTTATCCTTCTTGCCAGATAATGACAGGGCCAGGAGAAGTTGTACTTTCACAAAATGGGTGAATAACAGTACTTCAATGTACAGAACAATCAAGAATTAAGACTTCTTTTCTGCAAACTCTTAAGTTTGCAAATGAGGAGATAAAGGGCTCTCCCATACCCAGCACTTAGTTCTCTCTTTCTAATCTAAAATTTTAATGCTGACCAAAAGTGCCTTAGTGTGGGACTTTGCCAAGTCAAAACTTGTGACTGTATTTTTAAATGCAAGATCATTCTGACAGCACTTTTCAGTTGGGAGAGACAGAGTTTAAATGGCTTTATGGTGGGGGGGGCGGGTGTGGGGGGGGGGGGGGCGAAGCATCACCATTAGAGGTTGATTAAATTTTTTTTTCAATTTGTAATCCTCCCTACAAGTTCCTCTAAACTATACTCCCCTGTTTTAAAAAGGCTTGAGAATTTATAACTCAAAATTGCCTTGCTTACTGAGCATGTCCAGTGTGATTCCAGGACCACAAGGCAGTTTCAGTGGCAGAGGGGCAACAGGTAGGATCAGACATCAGAAGAGGAAGAGTGCTTTGAGGTCTACTATCCAAGACACATAGAGAATTAACATAAATACATAAGGCTAAGAGCCATTCCCCAATGGATTAACTGTCCAAGAATTCAAACGGTTCGCCAAGAAAGAGGAGCAACCATCAGAAAGAGTGTTCCAAATAACTAACTCAAAAAGACTCTATGGTTTCACCCCATAGCCATCGAATTGGCAAAGGTGCTCAACATAGGAAAGACTGAAGGAAGACCAGCACATTGATACAATGCTGGTAGAGGTATGGACTGATTCAACCACTCTGGGGAACAATCTGAAATTTAGGCTATGAAAAGTACTAAAAAGAGTACTAAAATGTCCATACCCTTTGACCTAGATAGAGCTCCCACTGCTAGGCATCTACCCCACAGAGATCAGAGACAGGCAGAAAAGTCCCATACACACCCCAATATTCATGACAACATTTCTTGGGGAAAGCAAAAAAAGCAAACACACACACACACACACACACACACACACACACCTGGAAAACAAAGCAGTTATCTGCTGGTGGTGGTCATACGTGAAGAAAATGCAATATCACTGCACCCTAAGAAAGGAGGACTATAAAGAATTCAGAGAAACAAGGGGAAAAGACGTAGACAAGCTGACATAGGCTGAAGCAAGCAGAACCAAGAAAACAACACTTGCTAGCTATGTGACCCTGGGCAAGTCACTTAACCCCCATTGCCCCACCCCTACGACAACACTGTAAAAGGAAAGAACTTCAAGGTCCTATTTCACCACTCCCTCATTCTACAGATGACATAGGACTTGCCTAAGGTCACACAGGTATGAAGGATGAGAGGTGAGATTTCAGCTCCAGAGCTCATGCTCTTTCCACTGTAACCAGACTGCCTTCGTGGATGGGTTGGAGATGGAGGGATGTATTCAAACATTATTATGGTGATATAAAAACAAAAAAAATCAATAAAAATAAGATGTTTAAAATTCTAATTCAAACACTCCTTAAGTGTCTTCTTGATCTGAAGGTTTCAGAAGGCCTCTGGAGAGCCACCACTCTCATCTCCTCATTTGCTTTCATGACCCCGGACAAGTCAGTTTGCTCATTCGTGCCTGAAGTCGCAGAGCTTTAATGCAGGCCCAGAGGTTCCCACTGGAAACCCAGAGTTCTCCTTCCTCCTTCCCCCTGACCTGACACTCTAGTGAGGTGGCAAGTCTTGCCCACCTTGACCAGGACCCCTCCCCTTTACTCCCATATGGGGCAACCACCCTAGTTGGGGCCTTCATCTCTTCTCACCCAGACTATTGAAAAGGCTCCTTTACTGGTCTTCTTATCTCTAGAGCTTCTCCCTCCCCAAACACCGTGGCCCCCCTAATAAAACCATTTCAAGGGGCTCTCCCACTGCTCACAGAATAAAGTCTACGCTCCTGTCTCTGGCCCCAACCTACCTGTGGGGTCTCAGTCTTGTCATATCCAGACCTCACCCTCTCCCAGCTCCCTTCAAATCAATCCACTCTACTCCTGGCCAAGCCAGACTCTTCCCCACCCACCCCTTGTTTTCGCCAGCCCTTCCCACCTCCACACCTTTGCTCAGGCTGTATCTCCCTGGCCTAGAATGGGCCAGTTCAAGTTCTCTCATTTCCCTTCAAGGCCCAGCTTAGCTGCCAAACCTTGAAAAGAACCTCAAAATTTGGCTAGCCTGAATTTTTTTAAGCCACAATTTCACCCTTCCCTGAGGCTACACAGCCTGTGCTATAAAAAGAGAACAATAAGCCAAGCACACATACACATCACTACCTGTTTGCCATAATTTGTTATAGATCCTGAGTCTATCTAGGAGGTTGCTTTAAATCTAACGTTTAAAATACTCTACACCTTATCTGCAGTCTCTCTCTCTCTCTCTCTCTCTCTCTCTCTCTCATACACGTCACCGTGCTTAGATCTCTGACATTAGCATTCCTTTTAAACTTCTTAAAACAAGGTCACCCGAGCAGTCCCTTCCCCTCTTTCCGGTCACAGCTGTGGACTTTCACCCCCTTCTCCAACAAAAGGGACCTTGTACATAAAATTAACCTGAACTGTTGGTCTACTGCAAACTTCTATGTGGTGAGAGAGAGGACAGAGAGCCCTTGGAATATTTACTCTCCCCCTTCCTGGACAGGCCCAAGTGTGCAGGGGAGCTAGCTCCCTCCCACACAACAGGGAGAGGGGCAGAAGCTTGAGCAGAGATTAGAAGCTGTTAGGAGCTCAGTCAGGCTCTGCTCTAGGATCACAGCTGTGTATCCATGGCCCTACCTTCCAGAGAATAAAGACAAAGACTTAAAAAAGAAAAGGAAAGACAGAAAGAAAACTGTTCTCACTGACTCAGTAACTGGGGGGGGGGGGGGGGAGTTGGCTTTAGGGCAGGAGGAGGGAGGAGCAAAGGAAGTCAGCACTTTTTAAAGAGAGAAATAGATCATCTCATGTAAAAGCATTCAGTTGTGAGGTTGGGAATCCTACATTCTGGGCTGAAATTTGTACATCCTGCTCATCTGTCTTAAGCAAAATACAAGGCCTATCTTTCCCCAGCTTCCTTGTCCTCCACCAAACCCACCAATACAAAATATTTACATAATCATCTTGATAATGTTCTAACAAAAAGGTTTCCATCACATTTTTTGCTTCTGAGGGGAGTGAAAAAAAAAAAGGGGGGGGTGGGGGTAGGAATAGGAAAGGCCACTCCTTTAATGGAAAGGGTCCGTGGGCAATTCAGAAAAAAAAAAATATCCCAATTCCTGGGTACTACATCCTAGGAAGGCTGTTTAAAAACTGAGGCTCTGCCACAACCACAGGAAGTGATGACAGCAATTGTTCCAGCTGAGTCATCCATGTAAGGTTTACCTTAGGTCACACTATGAAAAATCGCTCTTTGTAACAATCAGACATCGAGAGGTGGTCTGGTGCAATTGGTATGGACATCAGAAGAACTGGCTGTGTCTGACAAGTGCCACTGGCCCCAGGTGCTTAAACCATCCTCAAGAGAATCAGTGTGCTCGGCGCCCCTCCCGCTGCCACGGGCACACAATCACCTCCCTCCCTCTTTCTACTGCCTGCAACCCCCCTGCCCAGGTCCCTGTGGTGGCCATGCCGTTGGCTTGTTGCCATTACTGAGAACGTCCGCCACACCAACACCTTCCAAGGACTGAGTAAGGGAGAGGGAGAAAGTGAGAGTGAGAGTGAGAGTGAGAGTGAGAGAGAGAGAGAGAGTGTGTGTGTGTGTGAGAGAGACAGAGACAGAGACAGAGTGAGAGACAGAGTGAGAGAGAGGGGGGAGTGAGTGTGAGACAGAGACAGAGAGACAGAGACAGACAGAGAGTGAGAGACAGTGAGAGAGAGGGGGGAGTGAGTGAGAGAGAGAGAGGGAGACAGAGACAGAGAGAATGAGAGTGAGAGAGGGAGTGAGAGGGGGGAGTGAGTGAGACAGAGAGAGGGACAGAGAGACAGAGAGACAGAGACAGAGACACAGAGACAGAGAGAGACCAATCAATCAATCAATCTCCAGGCACTTCACTCAGGGGTCTCCTTCGACACCTCCCCAGACCCTCCCCATCCTCATTCAGATCAATTTGGTCAATCGGTCCTCCCCCCATTCTTTAGGTGGTCACCTCCTTTTCCTGGAAGCCCAGGCTCTCCGGATATAGTCCTCTCCTCCTCCTTCTCATCAAAGGGAGCCCTCTCCATCCCTGGCCCCTGGCCTCTTTTGCTCTTCCTTTCCCTCCTAGAGCTTCTCTGGATGGGTTTATCTCCCCACCTCATCCCAGATCTCTTCCTCTTCTATCTTCTTGCACTCAGAGTCTTAGGCGATCCAACACACCTAGTCACTTGCCTCAGGCTCTCGCAGGTTCTCCCATCGCTCACCAGCTGCCCTCCGCTGGCCGGCTTATCCCAGACAGGTCCTTGTTGCTACCGTATCCTGACTTTTGGGTCCCTCTCCCTCCTCTCTCAAGGACCTCAATGCTCAGCTCATGGTCTTCCCCTCCACCCAAACGCCATCCCTTATCCTCAGGAACTTCTCTAGTCACTGATGTCCCTGAGAATACTTGTTTAGCCTCCACTCCTATGTCCTAGTCTCTTTCGTGGTCTCCAGAAAGATGACCTCACCATTGCTGAAATAAAACACCTCCAAGTCCTTGCACTAGGAAACGTCCCTCCACGATCCTCGTGTCTCCTAAATCCCTACGGCCTTTACCCAAGCCTCCAGACCCGCTCTGAGCCCACTTCCAACCCACCAAGGTCTGGGGCCTATGGCCACCCAGCTCAATTATGAATGGTCCTCCAGGGGCAGCTAGGTGGCACAGTAGATTAAGCACTGGCCCTGGATTCAGAAGGACCTGAGTTCAAATCTGGACTCAGACACTTGACACTAGCTGTGTGACCCTGGGCAAGTCACTTAACCCTCATTGCCCTGCCCAAAAAAAAAAAAACAAATGGTCCTCCACCTTGCTTCCTTGTCCTTACCACTATCTAGGCCTTGACAACCCTCAACCCTCCTTCACCACCAAATGCTCTAGAGGATCCTAAATTAGATCTAGGAGGGGACCTTACAGGTCATCTAACCCAACCCTCTCATTTTGTAGATGACAGAGAGAAAACAACTTATACCATGTCACATGGGTACTAAGCAGCAAAGTTTGGGTCTGAACCCAGGCCTTGTCCCTCCAGATCCAACATTCTTTCCATTGGACCTTTTTGCTACTGAACGGAATCATGAAAACACACCAACTGGATCCTCTACAAATCCACAGCATCTAATCTCAACTGGGCTCTCACTGCTGCAGAGCAATCTGTGTAGACTTCCCTAGTTGTCTGTTATCCCCATCCTCCCATCCCATCCCCAAGGTGTTCTAGACCTACTCTGCTAGGAAACTGTTCAAATGCCTACTTTTTCTGAAGGAAAACTCAACCATTGAGAACTCCTTCGTTCTGACCCCCCCCCCATTCCTAATATTCCTAATATTCCTATATTTCCACATATCCACCCGTCTTCTCCTTTGTGACTTGCCTCTGGATCTCTAGGCTTTGTAATCATCCTCCCTTTTTCAACATCGATCTCTCCCTGAGGATTTTTTTTGGGGGGGGAGGGCGGGGCAATGAGGATTAAATGACTTACCCAGGGTCACACAGCTAGTAAGTGTCAAGTGTCTGAGGCCACATTTGAACTTAGGTCCTCCTGAATCCAGGGCCAGTGCTTTATCCACTGTGCCACCTAGCTGCCCCTGAGGAATTTTCTTTACCCACTTTCTATAAACATCTCAGGTCTTCCTCAGCCTTTAAAAAAAAAAAAACAACAACAAAACTGAACCACCCTTCACAAGACTGCCATCTCATCAGATAATCACACAATAATGGCTCTCTTTTTCACTGACAGACTCCAAGAGTCATCTTCACTTGATGCCTCTACTTCCTTACTGTCCACTCATTACTCGGTCACTTCTGCAGGAGTCTGACTCTTCAGCCTTCCACATCACTGACACCGCTGTCTTAAAAGATTTTCCATTCTCCAGGCTGCTAACCCAACGGCCTTTTCTCATCTCTCCAGCTCTCTGACCGCCACAGCTTCCAACACTGTGGAAATATTCTTCTCTCCTATACCCCGCCTTCCTTGACTTCTAAGATACTCTTCTCCCCTGATTCTCCTCCTATCCATCTATCTCACAGATCCTCAGTCTTCATCGCCTACTCCCTAAGTGAGGGCCCCCCCCCAAAAAAACTCTGTTCAAGGCCCTCTCTATGGATCCAAGAATTATAGATTTAGACATAGCTGGGCACTGAAAGGCCATCCAGTTCAGTCCCATCTTTTTCCAGGTGGGGAGGCTGAGACCAGGGACAGTAAGTGACTGGACCACTCAGGTGACAGATTGCTGTTAGTTGGTCATGTCCACCTCTCCGTGACTCCATGGGACTGTAGCATGCTGTCCGTGGCACTTTTTTTTTTTTTGGTGGGGCAATGAGGGTTAAGTGACTTGCCCAGAGTCACATAGCTAGTAAGTATCAAGTGTCTGAGGCCGGATTTGAACTCAGGTCTTCCTGAATCCAGGGCCAGTGCTTTATCCACTGCCCCACCTAGCTGCCTCCCATGGCATTTTTTGACAAGGATATTGGAGTGGTTTGTCATTTCCCTCTCTCATGAATTTAGGCAAAAAAGAATTTAAGTCACACATCTAGTAAGTGTCTGAGGCTGGATTTGAACTCAGGCCTTCCGGACTCCAGACCCAGCACTCTATCCACTGAGCCATTTGGCTGCCTCAAGATGACAAGGTGACAAAAACCCACATTCAAACCCAAGTGGTTGGACTCCAAACTTAATCACTCTTTCCACTGAACCGTGGTACCTCCTCTGATTCTAATCTGTTCCTGAGGGGTTCGACTATCTCAATAGATACAACTTCTCAATCAATGTATGGTGGCAACTAGGTGGCGCCATAGTGCATAGAGTGTCCAGCCTGGAGTCAGAAAGACTCATCTCCCCTAGTTCAAATCCGGCCTCAGCTACTTAGTAGCTGTGTGACCCTGGAAAAGTCACTTCATCCTGTTTGCCTCAGTTTCTTCATTAGTAAAATGAGCCGGAGAAGGAAAGGGCAAACCACTCCAGCATCTTTGCCAAGAAAACCCCAGACATGACTGAAAATGACTCAACAACCATAATCTATGCATCTGGGCCTAATCTCTCTCCTGAATTCTATCTTTGCCCCTCCATCTTGCCTGTGGGCTCGCTCTATCTGGAAGTCCCATCTGAATCTCAAAATCACCATGTCCGAAACTGACCCTCTTGCACCCTTCCCTGGTTGTATTAAGGGCACCACAATTCTCCAAGTCACCCAGGTTCCTAATGGTACCCCAGACTACCTTCTCCTTCACTCCCTACATCCAGCCACTTGCCTAGTCAGTTCTCCCTTTAACACTGGGGGAAGGCAAAGTGGCATTCAGAGGCCAAGGACCTGGGTTCGAACTTCAGTTCTGTTACGTGATACCTTGGCCCAGACAACCTCCAGGGTTCCTTCTAGTTCTAAACCCATAATCCCAGGACCTCCCATCAGTCTCCTCTCCACTCACAGGACCACCCCCCTAATTCAGACCCCCATCAATCCTCTTCGGTTCATTGTGTGATCACCTCACCTCTTCATCTAGTCCTCCTTTCTCCAACCTACTGCTAAAATGATCAAAGCCACCCTCAAACTCTCAGTGACTCCTTATTGTTTCTGGGATAAAAATAGAAAATTCTCAGGCTGGCCCTTCAGGTGAGCTCCAACCTGGCTCCAACCTGGTTCACTTCACGTTAACGCCTTTCATAAGGTCTAGATTTCTATCCAGCTGGCCCACTAGCTGTTTCCCCAAACCTAACATTCCATCCTGTCATTTGAACAAATCCTGTCCCCCAAGCTTGTTATCAACACTCCCTCCACATCCCTTTGCTTCTCCAAATCCTTCTCTATCTTCATGGATCAGCACAG
Organism: Dromiciops gliroides; assembly: GCF_019393635.1. NCBI lineage: Eukaryota > Metazoa > Chordata > Mammalia > Microbiotheria > Microbiotheriidae > Dromiciops > Dromiciops gliroides. Next base: position 653,294,455 of record NC_057862.1, on the reverse strand, counting down.
GTGTTGCCTCTTCTAGGGAGTTTTCCCCAACAGCCCCAGTTGTTAGCTTCAAGATCACTCCCTTCTCAAATTACCTGTCTGTTGATGCATATTTGTGCAAATATGGTATCGAATATGAAATCCTGGAAGACAGAGGGGCAACTTTTTTTTTTTTTACTTTTGTATCCAAGTGTCTTGCATAGTTCCTTGAATATAACCGGCCCGTAACAAATTTGATAAATTGAAAATGGAAAGGACATCTACTAACTGTACAATTCTGGGAAAATCACTTCATCACTCTTAACACTTCATTCCCTAATCTGTAAAATGGCCACACTGTCATCTGTACTGCCTAGCTCACCAGAATATTGAGAGAAAAGTGTTTCTGTAAACCTTAAAGCACTAAGAGAAGGTTCACCATGAGATTATTCCATTACCAACTAAAAACGATAGTTTGTGAAGTACGCTGATGGACTAAATAAATGCCTCCTATCTAGCTCATGTCTAGTGCTTTACATTCCACATGCTGACTTGCTCCCAATAATCCCATGGGGTCGGTAGCAGAAATATTTTCATCTCCATGTTAGGGATGTAGGAACTGAGACAGAGAAGGATGGAAGGTCTTGTGCTGGTCTCTTGGGGATAGGACTCAACCCAAATCTCCCATTTCCACTCTGCTTCTGGAACTCGGGAAGTAAGGCCTTGAATGAGAGAAGTGAATTGGCAAAGATCACAAATCTGATTGACGGATCAGACTTAGGTGTCACAAAAGCATTTTGTCCTATCAAGTATCACTTCAAACAGGTGCACGCTTTGGGCTTGGAAGTAGTTTGTAGCCACTGTCCTTGTAGTTTTTATCATGTAAAGATTTTGCTGTAAATGGTATTGACAAAGGCAGTTGGTATGGATATTCTCAAAATAACCATAAAGTCTTGTCATTCAGTCAACAAGCATTTATGAAGTGCTTCTGTTGTTGGTTGTATGCCCACCTATCTAGTTCTTTGGGCCTATAGTGCTTGTGGCCCTCTTAAAAGATTTTGGGGAATTCATGGTAAAACTACAGGGGTGGGGGGAGAGGGGAATCACAGAGGGAAAAGGAAGAGAGGAAGGGCTTTGAAAGCTTTTACTTGGGACATATTGATCCCACTGTTTTCCACTTCTACTTTAAAAGTTGGGGGGAAGCAAGAGAAAGGGGAAAACTCTCCTGATCTTCCCCAGCGCACTGAAGGCCAAGCACAAAGTAGAGCAGCACAGCCATGTTTGAAAACTAAGGGGAAATGGCATTTCAAGCGACAGGCTGGGAGGGCCTCAAGGGCAGCTCAGGTACAACATGAGTATGACCTGTCTGTCTGTAACCTGACTCCTCCAATCAAGCGCTCAAATTGAACAAGTCAAGTCCCCAGCTTGCTCTTTTTTGTTTTCGTGGCCAACCCACAGAGAAAGGCCTTGCTCGATCTCTCTGCTCTCCTGCCAGATGCCCAAGAAGAGGCAAAGGCCAGAAGCCCGGGAGGGTGGGGATCTGCCCTCGACCCGCCCAGGGGGATGGAAGGATGGCAAAGAGCAGAGCAGAGCAGAGGCAGAAGGGGCACCGGGCGGGCCGAAGGAGAAGAGCCCCTTCTAGGGCTGGCAGAGAGGCAGAGGCTGCAGGGGGGGGTGGGGGTGGGGGTGGGGGTGGGGGAGGCACATGATAATTAACTCAGCAAGTTGATAGTATTTGCATATAAATGCCAACACAAATCACTACAAACAAGCTAGGACAAGCCAGGCCTATTAGCATATACAAGGCAGCCTTCCATGGCCCCCATAGGTAGGTCATGGAGAGAAGCTGCTCACTTGGGAAGGCTGCCCACCAAGGGCCTGGCCTTAGAGGCCCACAGGCTGGAGTGGGAGGAAGAGGAGGAGAGATGGGGTACGAGGAAATGGATCTGCTGTAAACCCTTTCACCACTGAATCCAATGGCAGGATCTCAACCAGCTGGCTTGCTTCCCAGTTCACTGGGGAGAGCAGAACAGTTCAGACTTTCTTTTAAAGGTACAGGGAAGATAAAAGGGCAGTTGGAGTCAGAAGTAGCAACCGTGGAGGTGAGAAAGGCAGGGAGAAGCCCTCAGCTGCCGTTGGGGAGCGGGGAAGAAGAAGACGACAGGGTTATTAGGGACCCACACTGATGCTGAAAGACAGCTTCAATAAGCCCAAGTGAGCAGTGGCGGGATCTATCAGGGGAGAACTGCCTACTGCAGCACAAACATCAGACGCAGAGTGCAAACCAAAGGCACCATCCCACTTTAGCCCTAGCTTCCCACTGGCTAGTCCCTCCCACATATACACGTTCTGGGGCAGCCCCACGGGAGCTGCATTGCCAGGCGGGGATTTTTCTTTAGCTCAGGAAGGACTGGACTTTTCTCTCTCTAGCAATCCTGCCCACAACCCCCTCCCTCCCCAGCCGCTACTGAGTGTTTCCGCACTGTCTTCAGACTTTCCTCCACGATCCTGAGAGTTCTCTATTTTGTCCTGGCAAAGGATATTCTAACCCAGGACTTCTTAATCTGGAGTCTACAAATCCCTTTCCCCCTTCCAAGTGTCTATGCATATATACTCCCACCTTCCCCCACTCTATAATTAAGATAGTGAAATATTTTATGTGGCACTGTAAGCCCTATGGTGTTCCCTCGCATGTTTTGCAGATACTGGGGTACAGGTGGTGAAACACATCACTTAAAGAGCACTTGACAGAATTCACTTGCCCCTAGAGGCTAAGTAATACCAGTTGAGAACCTCACAGAGACAAGAAGACGAGATTTTAAAACAGGTTTTATTTAAGTACTGACCTCTGGTTGATAATACATTTGGACACACACCCCAGCCCCTTAATAGCGAGTGCATGCAAGTGTTGTCCTGCAGCCTTAATGATAATGCAGATGTTCTACAGAGGAACAGCCAGGTGGCTTTAAAGAAAGGAAAAACCATCCCAGCATGCTGAGGGCACATTAAGAACGGAGGCCCTCAGCCAAAGAGCGTTTTAGAAAGTGGAGCCTGAGACAGTGGAAGGAAAGAGGGTTGGGTTGGGTTTGGGTTTGGGTTTGGGTTTTTTAAGCAGTGAAGGAAAACTGTTTTTGAAAATGTTGCTGAAAGGGCAACATACCCGTTCTTTGGAAAGCTCGACCAGACAGGGTATTGGGGGAGGGAGATTTAGGACAGGCCTCAGGCCACTTGGAGGTACATAAGGAAGCCAGGTAGGTGGAAGTAGGCACATGTGCTCACTGATGTTTATGAATTTATACCAAAAAGAAATAAAGAAAAGCTACAAAAGACCTCCTTTTCCGGGGGCAGCTAGATGGCGCAGTGGTTAAAGCGCTGGCCCTGGATTCAGGAGGACCTGAGTTCAAATCCAGCCTCAGACCCTTGACACTTACTAGCTGTGTGACCCTGGGCAAGTCACTTAACCCCCATTGCCCCACCAAAAAAACAAAACAAAACAAAACAAAACAAAAGACCTCCTTTTCCAAAACGGCTTGAGTACACACCGTCTCTAAATAGAGAGGGATGGAGAGGACCCGAAACCAAACTCCAAACAAGGCCTCTATCTTTTCCTAAGTGAACCTGTCAATACGGTCACACCTGTCAACATATCCAAGAGGGAAGCTATACAAGCCAGCCTCTGACTTCAATATGATGTTAGGGAAACAAAAATAAGACGAACATAAAGAAACGAACACACCAAAAAATGGCACCCAGAACTCAGGGTCTTCATCAGAAACCCTGCTGGGACACGGAGAAAACCTCAAGGCGGAAAAAAAAAAAAGTATTTTCTTACTTCCAGATTATCTATTGGTCCCTATTCCTACTCACTCCAGCCCCGCAATACTGCATACCTTGGAAGATGAGCACAACTTTAGTGCCCTCTCCCAACAATTTTCTAGCATCACTCCAAATTTCTAAGTTCTCCTCCAAAGTCCTCCTACAATGCATAGAAGAGGTCAAAGTAGTCATTAACCTTTGCCTACAGGAAAGTCAGAAGAAGAAAACAAAAGGAAAAGGGGGAGGAGATTTCACTATCAGAATTACTGGGGTTGAGGCAGAAACACTTTCAGGAGAGAGTGTGAAATCAGCAGCAGATAAAATGCCATTGTCCAATATTTGAATGAGTCCATTTTCTTAGTTCCAGTCATTTTCCCTTTGTGACAGAAGATACCCCCATTAATCCCAAACTGTAGCTTCCCCCCCCAACCCGCGTCCCCATTCCCCAAAAGACATTTAAACATTAAAGGCAAGATAACAGTTTAAGAAAGCCAGTGCAGGCAGGCCCTTAAAAAAAGTCTCCTTCCCTAAGCAAGACAGAACAAAAGTAGGGAAACATGGCTGCCTTTCACTAAGTTGGCCAGAAGGAGTTTTGGCCTCTTTTTGTCAGAGGCCCAGGCACAAGAAAGGAAAGGGAGGCCAGGGGTCCCCTTACCACCTTTGCACTTGCCTTAATAACCCTATCTGGGGCCTAGGAACTGCACTGATCGAGGGGACCGGCTAAGGTGGGGAACACAGATCTTGAAGGCAACCCACCTGTTAATACCAAAAGCCAAAGAATGAGCAACTCCACAATTTGAGATGCCCAGGAGACAAAAGGCCTCTCTGGAGAGGAGCACATCAAACTCTCCATTCACTAATCCTCCTGTTTACACCACAGCATAGTGACCGTCCCTTGGGAAAGGAGAGGAGGCGTGCATAAAAGGCAGACGCTCCCTAGTCAGTTGCATGCATTCAAGGACAAACTGAAGGTATTTTGCTAAGGGATTCTCCCCCCAAGCTGAAATAAGACAAGTCTCAGTCTCCTAAGGGGGAGCTTGCTGCCACAGAGCAGGGTCCTAGACACCCCTGCCCCCATCCCATTTTCATGCCTCCAAAAAAATATTCCTCATTCCTATCACAAACAAGGGATTTCACAGAGATTGTTTTTAAATGACAAGAGAGAGGTGGAGATAACCAGTGAAGATTTTAAAAGGCTAAGAAAAAGTATTCACAAAAAGGTCATCACAACTTATTACAAAAACATTTCTAAAGCCCAGCCCATGACCCAGATTGATTCCATGCTTTGTAAAATTCCCTACTGCAGACCCAGTGTAACACCTTTTTTCTCCTCAGTCGCCTGTCCCAGGATGGTCACCTGCTCTACTGAAGGGAAAAGCAGCCTAACCACATTGGATTTCCTGTATTCCTATCCAGCAGGGTTTGAAAGCTAACAACAAGTGACCTGCTAGGCAGAACACTGAGGATTGCAAAGTGGTTTACATACATTGTCTCGCTTGAGTCTCCACAAACCAAGGAGGCAGTTACAATAGGGGAACCTGCACTTGAAATGGGGCTGCCACTGTGTGTTTGGGAAGGTAACAATCTCACTGGGCCTCAGTTACAGTTGCGAATTGTAACCTGGGGGGGGGGGTGGACTAGGTGACCTCAGGGGTCTCTTCCAGCCCCTACAATCTAGAATCCAGCTCCAGGTGTCCTAGCAATAAACCTGGATGTCTGTCTCCAGGTCTACGATAGCTGCCCCAGGTTACTGGCTGTTTATCAGTTTCAGTGGCCCAAGAAGATAAAGTCTTGCCCATTGGAGGCACCCAAATAAAATATGTGATCCATCGAGTCTGGCTCCTGCAAGACAGTGTCGGCCTTTGATCTCCATGCCTGGATCTGCTGCAAGGAGACTAGGTGGCCAACTCTTTCCATCCAATAAGCGTTTAAGAAGTGCCTACTGTGTGCCAGGCACTGAAAAGACCAAAAACAACAACAATAACAACAACAAAAAAACCTGAAATAGTCCCTGCTCTCAAGGTGAGGGAACCAATATATCCACAATGATAAAGTCAATATAAATACAAAATGATGTGGGAGTGAAGTAAGAATCACAGCCCACTGGAAGGCAGGGAGGGGGGGGGGACGGACTGATGTAGGAAGTAGCAATTAATTGGGATTTATCCCTTAGGATCTGTCCTAAGGAGGGTAGCAGTCCCAACTTTTACAGTAATATTGAAAATGTGATTGTTAGCAATGACCATCATCAAACTGTAGGCAAAACCATTATGACCTAAGAAAATACTTACATTAAAAAAATAATAATAGGCCCTCATCCCTCACATTTACTTAAGCCAGTCTTCAAAATTAAAATGGAAGTCACAAGCAAGGTTTAACAGAGATTGGACAAGTTTAAAGTGAAACAATGTTAACATCAGCTAAAAATATAAATTCCTTGAGGCCACTGATGTTCAATTCAACTCAAACAAACATTTAATTTATTAAGCCCTACCGTTATGCAAAATGGATAAGATGCCATACCTGCCCTAAAGAAATTTACAGTCTAGTAGGGATATGATACACACATAGATAACTATAACATAAAATGAAAGCTTAAGTACACTAGAGAATTATAAAACGCAAGTGCTTTGTGATGGGGAGGTGGGAAGAAGAAGGATGTTACTGACCAGTGTGTGGAATCAAGGAAGATTTCAAGGAGGAGAAAGGATGGGCAGGAATTCAGCAAGGGAAGAATGGGAGGGAGGACACTCTAAGCATAGGAAACACTGTGACCAAAAGCACCAAGATGGAAAAGTACAAGAAATGTTTGGGGACCAATGAGTCCAGCTTGGCCAGAGCCCAGACTGAAGGAGGTAAGGCAAGGGTGGGTCATCCCCAGGTTGTAGATAATCTTGAATGGAAGACAGGCGAGTTTCAATTTTATGTAGTAGACATTACAGAAAACTAAGATTGTTCATGCTGGGCTGTGACACAATCCAATCCATGCATAAGGAAGATGGCTCCACACCAAATACAGGTTGTGATATTTACCAAGGAGATGTGCCAGCTCAAATTTCTTCAAGCCAACTCCCCCCTACCCCTCTCTGTAAACTCAGAAAATTGAACCAAGACATTGGGCTCACTAACTAAAAAAAAAAAAAAAAAAGATGCTCCCCCTGCCCAGAACAACTCGAACAATTTCCAAAAATCGCCAATAGTTGCTTCGATATTTTTCATTTAGGATGCAGCCACTGAAATTCTGCAAGAAAGGGGGTTTCTCAGGCAAAGGAATGCGTCCATGTTAAGTGCACTTTCAGGCTCAAAAGCTGAGCAGACATTCCCTCCCCTCACACACACAACAAAAGCAAAGCAGGAACACTATGATACTAGGGACCAGAACACCCTATCTAGTGCTATCTAGAAGGCCCCAAGCTGAAAGTGAAACACCAGAAGGAAACTTCCCAGCATTTTGAAGACACTTATTCAGTGAATTGGGAACTGAGAAGTGTTTGTTCCACCTTATGTGGTCTAGGCCTACTATTAGTATTCAAAATGGTCAGGACGAAAAGTGAAATTTCTAACTAGCTCCTGGCCACTGGATGTCCAAGGAAGGCAGTGCAATTGGTAGAGCGAACACCACATGTAATTAAGAGGCAAGAGTAGGGAAAGAACTTCAAAGGGTGTTTGGTACTACTCTGTAAGTTCCTTGAGGCCAAGATCTGTCTTATTCATCTTCTTGTCTCAGGGCTCAGCATCAGGCACAACAGGGCCCTGCATATTCTATATGTTTAATCATAAAACAACTCAATTCCCTAATCAAACAGATGATGGGTGAAACCTCTATTTTATTATTAGATCGACCTCCTGTGATACCGTGGCATTTGTTTGAATTAACTAATATTAAACTTTTTAAAAAGGTGTGGGAGTAGAAGAAAATGAATACTTTCAGGGTCCTGTTTCTATGAAACTACAGAAATTTAGACACTTGTGTGACATGGCAAATATTTTCTTAACCATTCTCAAGCAATAAAAATATTCTCAGGGTAATTCAGAAATAAACAGTGGCTTTTCCAGGCACAAGTTGTACCATTTTTTAAAAAATGTTCCAAAAGTGAGTTATAATATCCATGTATATTTATATGTAACATATTTTATATAGTTATCTGTAATAAAAGCAGATTTTTAAGGTGCTTTCAATTCCTCTTGATTCCAAAGGAGCTGATTAAGTTTAGAAATGCTTACTTCTTTCTTCCTTTGCAACCCACTATTACTTAAGGCTAGTTGTATAATTAGAGAGGAGTGCAAAGTGTGGACCTAGCCTATTTGAGGACTGATACTTTTGTAAAGCAGGCTAAAGGAAGGGGACTAAATTATATTTCTATCTCCTCCAAAACCAAGCACAATTCTTTGTATTAAGAAAAAAAATGCTTTATTAAAAGGAGGGGGGGGCAGTTGTTGGTTGAATGAAAGAATGCAAAGCCTACTTAGTGCCGTTATTTTGGGGAGAAATAGCTTTTTTTTTTTTTTTGAGAAATAGCTTTTAAGAATTCCTAGCACATCATCTAAAAGTGTGCTGTGAGGGACTCCTAAATAAGAAAAGCACCTATGCAGACTTTCATACAGATCCATCCTTTAAAAATCTGGGATGTTTAAAAATAAGAAGACGCATCTTGTGCCCCCCAATCCCAAGCCCGAACTGGGATAACAGAGTCAGTTCACTCTCTGAGGCCATCGCTGTGCTTCAACAAGGAACTGCACGTTGCCACTGTGGCTTTTCTATCTCCAAATACTTTAGAAGGCCACATTTTCCTATCACATAGTGTTTGCTGCTGCTGCTGCACGTGGTTCCACCATCTCCAAGCTAAACTATTGGAACTCCTGCCTTGTAGGGTTTCCCTTGAAACTTATCCAGAAACCACAGCAGTTAAAAGAACATGAGAGTTTGACACCTTCTGAATTCAAGAATGAAGGGACCCCAGAGACCAACTCTACAACTTGCACCTGCTGCCTGATGGCAAAGAAACAGTTGTATGTCTTGGTGAGCTGTATTCGATATTTGCATCCAAGGATCTCAAAGCACCAAGGGAAAAATGAAGACCCAGGACCTGGTCAGTGGTCCCTCCTTGGTAGAGTTGGCCTACATAGGTAGGCCTGAGTCTGAAGCCCAGGTGTAGCCTGCCCTCCCTCCCTAATGAGCACCCACTTTTCCTCAGCTTCTGGATCTGGATTCTCAGTGATTTAAGACAGCAAGGGTTCTGTCTTCAGAAGAGAGCTTTCTTCTGACCAGCACACAATGGCCATTTTCTTTGATACTGCCCTAATGGAAGTTAACATATCTTTAGACAGAAAAAAAAAAGTCATGGGTTTTATTGTTGTTGTTGTTGTTTGTTTTTGGCGGTTGCTTTTTTATTGGTCTGAGAGATGCAGACCTTTGATTTCATGGACTCAGGGAACTAACTCAGCGGCAAGCTTTCCTCCCCTTCTGGAAACCTTTCTAAAACTTAGAACTTTAGAATGGCCAGGACAGCCAAAAAGTTAAGCGAGTTGCTTAACTTCACAAGAACAGCACATAAGAGAAAGGATTCGAACCCAAATCCTCTTCTCTGAGCCTTGCCTCATGCCTTGCTGCTGTTTTTAACCAAATCATAACACTACTCTGAGGGCTTCCCTCTCTAATTACACTGAAACACGCCTTTACCTGGTTTGGGGTTAACCAGCAACTTCTCCTTTGTAGTGAAGGGAGCCTTTGTGTTAGGATGACAGAAGTCAAATCTCTAAAGACCACCAGGGTTGGAGTGTTCTGAGCATTGAGAAGCCACATTCCCAGCCCAAAAGCCTCCTGCTCCCTCCTTGGCCCAGCTGAGTTCCGACTGGAATCTAGGAGAGTCCCTGAGGACAACCTGCCCTTCCCCCACCTACCAAGGGAATGGGAAAGGGAGCCAAAGCTAGGAGCACCTGCCTGCAGCTCACTCAATCAAGTCTGGGGGCGTGGAGGGGGAAAGCTGACAAGTAATGGAAGTGACAGACACCGGGAGGGAGGGTGGGGGTTAACTCACCTGGAGCGCAAAGCCTCCAGACACCTCAGGAAGGAGGAGATGCCACAGAGAACAGATCCATTGGCAGCCCCTCGGCCAGCCTCTCTACAGGAGCCTGGGAAATCTCATCGTCACTAAGCCCCCCCACCTTGCCAACCCTGGAGGCGTCCTGTTCCCTTCCCCTGTGCCCACGACACCTCCCATGTGGTGGGCTCTGGGGGCTGGGGGCCAGGAAGGAGGCCAGGGAGGGAAGAGCAGCAGAGTTTTCATCCTGGGAGAAGTGGGAACTAGGACTCATTCCTATGTTTCCCCATCCCCTCCCACCCTTCTCAGGAAAGCAAACTCCCTGGAGAGAGGTGCTGGGCTTTGCCCATCAGCCGGCACCAGGCATTCCACGCCCCTCCCCCCCCCCCCAGGCCAGGGCCCTGAATGCAGTCTGCCTGCTGACCAGATTCCTGTAATAGCTTTATGTAAATGAAGTCCAACTCACACAATCTGCCAGTGTGCAGTGCACTAGCTAGGGGAAGGGGAAGGAGGCTGGGGGGATCCACATTACACATCAACAAAGCGGAAGGTTAATTTGAAACTCACAGCCCTGCTGCTGTCTCTGCCTGGCTCTCCTTCTCGCTGTGCGAAGCCTGACATCTACAGTTCTGTCTGGCACAGTCAGGGGCTGCTCATCGGAAGCGCGTGAGGGGACGCTGGCTCCAGTGGGCAGGAGCTCTCGCGGGCCTTCCCCCAGGCCGGTGCCCGGCAGGCAGGCTGGCTCTCCCCACCCAGCACCCGAACCAGGCCGGAGCCCCAAGTCACTCTGGACTCGGCCCAGGCCATGCCAAGAGGCCGGGGTAGGCACTGCTGTGGACATCCTGCCATTAGCTCTCTCTTCCCAAACTGCCTTCTGCACCCATTGTGAAGAGGTCAAGGGAGAACAAAAGCTTGGTATCCCTGGAGGACACTGACCCCCCTCACCACAAGTCAAAGAGGCCAGCCTAGAATTTGTTGGAGTCTTCAAGAAAGGGAAGCTGGCCTTTCTCTTCCCCCGCCCCCCCCTTTCCCTTTTTTTTTTTTTTAAGAGCCTGTCACTTCAGAATCTTATCCATTAGTCTCCCAGCCCTGGCCACGTCACAGCCAAACCACTTGCATGGGTGCGTTAGCCAATGTGGACAGGAATTTCTTTTAAACACACACCCATCCTATTAACTGCTTTACAGAACACTTCTGTTTTTCAGCTGCAGAAACTTATAAAAACATCCCCTTCTCCCAGTCCAAAGGCTCAAGTTTATACCACTCCTGCAAGGCAGAAATGGAGCAGGAGACTGCATTGGGCCTGCCCTTCCCTCAACAAGACTAGGCTAACAGCTACATCATTTCACACATGCTGTATAACCTTCTATTTTTTTTTTTAGACACACACAAAAAGAGAACAGAGAAACAGAAAGAGACAGAGAGATAGAAAGAGACAGAAAAACAGAGACAGAGACCCAGACAGACAAAGACAGACAGACAGAAAGACTGAGATTCTCCCAGCAGGGTCAAATTGAATTCTACTGCCCTACTTATCAGTCAACTTTACATATCCTAAATTTAACCTTTATCATCCTTATCGAAATATCGAAAAGCCTGAAAAATCTTGGAGAGGGGGAGGGAGGAGGAACAGGGGGGTCTTTGCCGGAGGTCCAGAGATGTCCTCCAAAGTCACTCATTTTCCTCTGAAAGAGGCACCTGCTTAATATGATTTCTCCACCATCTTGAATTATAGCTGCCTTTGAGTAAAATAAAAATGCATCAGGAAACCATTTGTATCCTATAAACAAACAAAGCAAAGAACTGTGCCTATAGAGAAGCATATTCACATCTTGGGAGAGAAGGAGGTCACATTTAGAAAGACTATTTTGCCCCATCTACAGGAAATCTGGGGTTCCAAATCATCCAGGGGCCGAGCCTATTGGCAGGAGGCGCATCATCAAGGAAATGCCTGGACTGTCTAACAAAAAAGAAGCCTGGACAGTTCAGCTCATACCTTAGGAAGCAAGGCCACTACTGGAGAACAAGGCCTCATAAAACCCAGAAGACAGCCAGCCCAAGTCCGACATTCCAACAGGAGAGAACTTGAGAAGAGGGGAAGCAGAGGGGGCAGGGAAAACCGTGAAAGGTGGCGATTGGCCTTTTAAATCAGTGATATTATTATTATTATTATTTTTATTTTTTAAGTGCTCTGGTTTCTAGAGACATTGGCTCCAGGTCAGATGTCAGAAGAGTTTTTACACAGCGATGCTAGCTAGCCACACTATGATCCCTGAACGGGGTTAGGAAAATCTTAAAGAAAATAATTTAATAATTCAATTGTAAAAGTGACTATGAATCCTAGACAGTGATGATGAGGGTGATAAAAATAGCAGCGGGTCCTAGGTGCTGTGCCCACTCCAGAGATGATACTCCACACAAAAGTCCCTGCAGGAAAATGAAGTAAGGACTCCAGGTCTGCACTCTACCTACGAGGAACACACAAGCTGTCACATTAATTAGAGACAAAAAGAAAATGTTTGGACTCCCAGGCAAATCTAATTTTGCTGCTTGGCTTCCACTTTTTATTAATAAGAGGTATCCTTGTAATATGATGCCAGGAGGGAGACAGAGTGATAGTTAAAAATCTTGAATAAAATAAACTAAGACAACCAAAGAGCACAGGACAAGCCTGGGGGGGGGGGGCGGGGGGGGGGGCAGGGCAGAGCAGAGGCAGGATCTTCAGCAGGGCCCTGCAGTCCAAGACATCCTTCTCTACCTCTGAAGCCTAGCCATCAGGAAAACCAGCAATGCTTAGGGGTCCCCTGCCCCAGTCGCCTAACTGGGAGCTGGCCCCAGTCCAGGGAGAGTGAGGCGTTGTGCAAAAATCCAACAGGCCCTCACCCGAATGGCCACTGTATCAAGAGTGGTGCTCTATTTATCCCATTAGCCTTTTCCAATGCACGGTACCACATTCCTTTTCATCCGAAAAGGCACCCATGTGAAGGTGACTTGTACCTTTAGCTATCACATGAAGAATTACCATTTTCTTTGAAATACCCCCTCCTTTTCTCCTCCCCGCCCACCCCCCATGACATGTTCCACATTCGGCTCTCCTGAGAACAGGTGCTATGAAGAGAACACCTCGTGGCCTACCCTGCATTGACAGACTGACATTCTCAGAGCTCTGTCCTAAAACTGACAAAAATCCTCAGCTAGAAAGGGCAAGTCCTCCTTTCCCAGCTCACTATAGCTAGTCTGGCCTCATCTGGAAATCATAATAGACAAAAGCCAGGAATATAAATATTTAAAAATAAATAAGGGAGAGTCCCCATCCCCCCCAACCCTTTTTCTTCTCAACCTTCCCTACTCCTAACCTCATCCAATTCCCAAACCCAAAGGAAAACCTCAGAAGCTTAGGGAGCTGCTAAATTGCACTGATCCCAACTGTAACACCAGACCCGCCTCTCTCCATATACAGATGTATGCACAATGTAGAGATATATATCCAGACACACACATACGTGCACAAATGTACACCTTTCCATATTCTTTCACTTTAACAAAGGCCAAGTGTGATTTCTAAACGACACAGTTGTCTGCTTTCTGACACGTGAACCTTGTATTTTCAATACAACTGGGTTTCTACATATTTATTCTTGCAAATCCTCTCTTTCCTCGAATTATACGTGCACATTGATTTTAAAACAAGTGCTTAAACAGCGCTGGGGTTCTAATAATAAAAAAAAAAGGCCAACCCCCCCCAACCCACCCCTAACCCCTTAGTGCTGAGGCTCACTCCTTGCCCTCAGCTCACCCCATCATGCGTAGGCAGTTATAGTTAGGGACAGGGTATAGTCTATATCCCTGAGTCCCTTTAGGCATTGTACAGAATGCAGATTTTCCACACAGCAGACCACAACAGCTCCTTCACAACCATTAGGGGCTCTTGTGCCAAGGCCTACATACAGATGTTTTGATTCATATTCCCCCGACACAACAAACTTCAATGTCTCCATCTATTGTGGCCACGTTAATTCCGTAGGTTAATTTCCCCCCCCCATCCAAATTGTAGATGATTTTAGGTGTTGAAAGCCATAATTCACTACAAAAGAACATCATCATCTGGTTTATTTACCCACGCTGACCCCCCTCAACCCTTCTTCAAAACAAAGACAAGACCCCCAGAAAGAAGATGTCATTCGATCTTGAAGTGTTTTCAGAACAATTTTTTTTTTTAAATAATGAGGTCCAAGAATTAGGAACGTACAAAGAAATTAGTCTTAAAAGATTTAAGACGGGAAAAAATGTACACATATCCACATGTTTGTATACACACACTACACATATGTATGTATATGCACGCTACATGCATGTGTGTTTGCACACATACACGTGTATGTAATGTGTACACACATAAGTGAGTTGGATGATTTTTGACGTGGTAGAGGGCAAACAATTATCCAGAGCCCCAATTTTCTACCCATTGGGGCATTTATACATTTGTCTTGAAAAACCTCAAATAAGGAATTTTTTGTGACAGTAAGTCCCTTAAGTGAAGCATCACACCTATTTATTACAGGAGTAGTTTAGGGAAAGGGGAATCAGAGTTGGGCTTTTGCTTTGTTCATGGCCCATCTCCCCTGTCTGACATCTATTTACACTTAGCCTGATGGAAGTCACTGACTAGGTGGAGAGAAAGAAGCTTGGAGGAGTGTAAAAGGGGAAATGCTGCACAAAAGTGGGAGGGAGTTATTAACTCTTTAAATATATCCTATTTAAAAATCAAAACACGAGATCAGAAATTTTACCTCTTTTCTAATGTGTACCAACCATTCCGCCTTACATGAAACATGGGTTAACACATTCATAATTAAATACCAGAAGCACGATTCATATGAACAGTAAAATCAGGAATTTGATTTAAGCTCTTGTTGCCTAGTAATTCTTTGCTGCCAAACAGCCAAGACCAGCATTGGGGGGAGTGGGAAAAGAGATGATACAAAAAGGTACATTCACTCTTTCCTCTACCCCTCCCCAACCCCACTCCCTCCCAAACCAGACCATCTCATTGCTACCTTTTTTTTTTTTCAATGTGTGTTTCATTTTTTTTTTTAAAGAGCAGACTTAAAAACACCGAGCTAAAAATTTAAAGTCAATAATTTGGGATTTCGATGTCTGTTGTGAGCCAGGCCTACGGTAAATCTGTCTCAATGCAGTTTCGTTTGTCTCTTTGTAGACAAATAGGAACTGTGAAATTTAAAGAATGGATTGAAAAACCCCCCTCTAAAAACAAAGGGGTTAAAAAAAAAAAACCAGGACAAATGTTTTTGCTTTTGTGTCTCCCCGAAGCAATTGTTTGGGAGAGTCTGCCCTGACAATCACCATGAGAAGCCCATCCAAAGGGGATGAGCACACGAGGGGACTTCTTTCGAGATGCCTTTGGTCTGAGCAAAAAAGCACCTTAGCTCAGTTCTCCAGGAACAAAAGACCAGTGCCATGGGAGGGGGAGAGAGGTCACCCTGGGTTTTCACATCAAGCCAAGTGTCAACGCTGGTTCATTTTTCACCCCGTCTTGGTTGGGGAGAAGCTAGCTAAGTGAACTTCCTAATTATTGCTATTCCCTTTCTCTTTATTACGAGCCTGATCCAGGAGAAGAAGGGGAAAAAATCCCCCCTTTTAAGCTAAAATCTCCAGGCTTCCCAATCCACTTTTTCTTCTACCTTTATTTTCTCACTGAATTTTCTGTTTTGGTTTCCAGTTGCAAATTACATGAGAACAAGAAAGAGGGGTGGGGTGTGTGTGTGTGTGTGTGTGTGTGTGTGTGTGTGTTGGAGGGGGAATGGGCATTTTGCAGTCATTTTTAGTAACATCAGAATTGGCTCTAAGGCTACAAAGGAGAGTCAACTGACGGGGGGGGGGGGGGGACCCCAACAACATTTAGAAAAATGTTAAAGTGGAGATACAGTGCAGGAATGGGGGTGAGGGGTGGGGGGTGGGAAGCTGCCTTGAAATATTTTCTTCTTTTCACAGCATGCAGTCCACTAATGCCAGCTTCAGATTTGCAAGTGAATCGAAGTGGTCATTAGAAGTTTGGGGAGGGGGGCTTGGGGGAGATGGACAACAGGGGAAATATTAGAGGCGCTCGCTTGCGTATGCACACACATATACACACACACACACACACACAGATGATAGAGTACGGTGGGGGGAGGGAGAAGAGAAGAAAAAGAAACCTAGATGAATCACCGACGACTGCCACTGCAGTTTTATGGACAGGCCAAAGAAAGTTGCTGTCTGAGGGTTTAGCCAGATTCTAAGAGAGAGCCCCCCTTCCAGAGCACGCAAAGCTGAGGAGGAAGAAAAGCCACTCGACCCTCTCAGCCTTTGAACCCCAGGACTTGACTCGACTGCTGCGTATGTCCCCCTCCCCCAAGGGGCCACAGGCTCCAGCTGAAAACCAAGGTGGGGGTAGGGGTCATGAGGAATGAGTGATGAGGCACAATGAGCAACTCCAATATGAACGGAAATGACATCAGCGAAGCAAAGGACCTGTTTAAGACAGATCAAAACAAAACAAACTCCTAACCCTTTGTGTATACAAGATAACTCTATAAACAGCCTTCCCAAAATGTCACTGAAAAGTCGACACATCAAAATCACAACAAGAAAACAGATGACAGGAGGGGGGAGGGGGAAGGGGCCTAGAAAGAGGCCAAAAGCTCAGCTGACATTTCTCCCCTTTGCTGATACTTAATATTTATTGGTGTTTATAACCTAAAAGCCATGCTCTGGGTTTCACTTAATACCGGACCAGACAGCGCTCCCTAATGAGGCAGCATTACAATCAGCTTGTAATACTGAATTTTTAATGCTGCCAAGGATTCTGTTACATAATAATAGGAAAAACAGAAGCTGAAAAGTGGTCGAGTGGACAGGACACACTAGGTTACTACTAGCAAGGACCCTAAGTTTATCCCCTTCTCTCTCCAATACTGCCCCCCCCACCCCCTTCTCTCTCCAATACTGCCCCCCCACCCCCTTCTCATTTGCAAATCACTGCTGAATCCCAATACATGAGGTTGGTCTGTAAACCAGTGAGAAGCCTGATTTTTTTGTTGTTTTTTTGTTAAGTGAGTCTAGAATTGTTACAGTATTTGATCCCAAATTCTATTTTAGTAGTTTGAAGTTCAACTGGGGTTAGTCAACTAATTCAGTCTCAATTCCGCCTCCCCCCCCCAAACACACACACACACACACACACACACACACACACACACACACACAAAAGTGGAGAGAGGTGGAGAACACTGAGCTTGGAAAGAAACTGGATTAGAAAAAGACAAAAAAAATGAAAGTAACTTTCTTTACTTTGAGCAATCAGAAGAAAGACAATTATTCAGGGGAGAGAGAGCGCTGAAACATACAAAGGGGAAAATGAAATCTGTTGCCCATATTCACAGCTGCTGCACTCAGTTTACATTGGTGTAATTTAAAAGTATATATATAGAGAGAGATATAGCCGCAGTTGCTCCTCTCTGTAATACCCCAAGACTGTAAATCTATAACCACTGCAATGATTTAGTGATTAAAAACATGATAACACATTGTGTAACTGCAAACCACAGAATCCCTGCCAACTCTCCTCCAAGATAAAGGAAAAAAATACAGAAAATGTGTTGCTTGCAGCGATCTCGCAAACTCAAAAGATTTTCGTTTTTAAAAATATGCTGGACCAATCTGCAAGGGGTTGGTGAAGTCTAAGACGAGCAAAGGAAAAAGGCAGCTTTATGGGGTATCCTTTTTCTTGTACTAACAAATTACCATCTAAACATGCCTTTTCTTTTCTTTTTTTTAATAGTTTGTTGTAACTGGAATAACTGGTCTTGTGTGATGTCTTGCATATTCAAAGCTGCTTTGTAATAGGATATGGAGACCCAACCTTATTTGCCTGAACTCAGTAGGGGGTTTTCACCCCCCTCCTCCTCTGTTGTTTTGGATATTGTAGTGTGTGTGTGTGTGGGGGGGGGGTCTTGTTGTTGTTAGGAGTAAATTGTGGGTGCCAGAGCACGGGTGCTTTAAACTGCAGAGCAAATACCTGAGAGGGGAGTCTGCAATTTGAAACATGGTTGGGGGAGCCAAAAAATAAACACAAAAAAAATAAAATGAAAGCAGCTGGAGGGGTTTTGGCCTCTAAGCAGCTGACTTGACCCTATTCTCTCTATCCTTTTATTTCCCCATTGCAGAATTCCTCTACTTTCAGTCAGATTCGAACTCAATGTGACCCCAAGGAAAGAGTCACCAAGCCCCTGAAAAACTGCTCCATATTCAGCAAGGGTGAGAGGAAGAAATAGATTGCATATGCATACACACTACATATACACATACTGTGCACGTGTGGACAGACACACATCTATCTATAAGAGCTGCTTCAAACACAGTATTGAAGAAATACCCTTTTCTGGCCCCAGGAAGGAGAGCTCAATAGATAATGAAGATTCTCTTCTACCCCCCCCCAAATAAATTACTGTAACTCTCTATGCACACATATAAACACAAATGCACACAAGAATATTACTCAGTGGATTTTATATGTTTAAAAAGTTCATGAATTGTCTACTGTCTGAAGTAGGGCAGAACAGTTTATTCAGAGGAATCAATAGGAAAGAGCATTTGCAAATATTTAGATAAGCACTGTGCATTTTAGCATTAAGTAATTAAAACCTAAAACTGGGGGTGGGGAGAGGTTGGTAAGGGAGGGGCAGACAGAGAAGGAAGGGTTCTGGCCTGCCTACAGGAGTTTTTTTTTTTTTAAATACACACCTCTCCCATCCCCCCAAATTGAAATCCTGACGGAGTGCACACTTTTTACGAAATACTGCTCATGCACCATTTGCTATTCTATTTCAAAATCCATCTCCGAATAGGAATTCACCTACCCACCAAGATCTCAGGACTGACTACAAGATAACAGTGTCTGCATCATAACATACACACAGGGTTGGGGGGGGGGGGGAGGAGGGGACAGGGAAGAGGGAGACTATCTTCGTTATATTGTTTTAGCCTCTAGTGTATTAACCTCTCTCCTATACCATCTCTAAGTTAGTTACTCACAGTGGCCAAAGAAATCTGGTTTTACCTTATAGGAAGGCCCATAAAGTGTAATTAATTGAACATACAAGCAACTCTCCTCTCAATATACAACCTTCCCCTCACTACTCTCTTCTGATCCATAAAGTTCCGGGGCATTCTGATGTTAAATACCTAAGAAACGTACAGACACTAACATACTAACTAACATACAGACACTAAACCTAACAGTAAAATAAAGTAATTTTTAAAATGAGACAATATAGTCTACTTCCTCTTTAACAGTTCCAGAGGGTTGGGCAGTAAATGCTAGAGTTTGCCATATTGCAATTAAATCCACACTGGAGAGAGAGAGAGAGAGAGAGAGAGAGAGAGAGAGAGAGAGAGAGAGAGAGAGAGAGAGAGAGAGAGAGAAGAGCCACTTGAGCACCCACCCTGCAGATATTGTAGAAATTTACAGTAAATGTAGGTACACGATTTCAGCACATTGCCCTATTGATTATGCAGATTCTGATCAATCTTTCCCCCTTTTCCATCTGCAGGGCTCTGTTTTAAGATGCTCAGAAAACAAGTTAGCCTGTTACTGGCCACTTTTCAAAAGATGAGAGGAAGAAAAAAATGAAAGACTAAAAAAAAAAGGCTCAAAATTTTGCTACTCAAAGGTTTGAGAATTACAATTTTCCAAAGTGAATTTAGATTTTGGAATTGGCATCACAGCTATTCGCTTATTTTGTGTCACTTTCTTAAAATGCTCTTAATAAGGCCCTTAAAAAAAAAGTCTCCAGAACTGCAAAGAAAAAGCAGTCACACTCTTTCCTTCACATATTACTTAGACCATGTCCCAATAATCGAGACCAGTAAAAATTGTCTTATTTGCCCTAACTTAAAGGGTTGGGGGAGGGGGGGAGGGCGTCCAGACTTTTTGTGGTCTTGAAAGTCTTTACAAACCTCCTTTATGACAATTTCTGCAATAGGTGGAATTACAACACTTTACACAACTCAGACTAGAAGCATCATA